>NW_006298351.1:1638395-1665738 GCF_000327345.1 Myotis davidii
GGTCGTTATCTCCCGAGGGGTCCCAGACTGCGAGAGGGCACAGGCCGGGCTGAGGGATGCCCCCTCCCCCCGAGTGCACAAATTTTTGTGCACCGGGCCTTTAGTATATATACATGTACATATACATATACATATACACACATACATATACATATACATACATACATACATCTATATATCTATATACACACACACACACACACACACGCACACACACATACATACATACATACTAGGGGTCCGGTGCACAAAGATTCATGCACGGGGCGGGGGTAGGTAGGGTCCCTCAGCCTGATCTGCACCCGCTCCAATCTGGGAGCCCTCGGGGGAGCCCACTCCAATCCAGGAGTTTCTGTCTGTCTTTGAAACCATATGAACAAATTGTCTGAGACCTCCAACCCAGTTTGGTTTGTTGCTCATAGAATAATAGAGGCTTTTTTTTTCTTTGCTTCATTGGTGGAGATTTCCTGGAAGTTTTAGAATATCTTCCCTTTAATTTTTCCTAGACACTCTGATTTTACTTATGTTTCTCATCTTTGCTTACTTTCCATCCCCCACTGCAACAGTAACTTGCTCCAGGCTCACTTTGCAACAGTAACTTGCTCCAGGCTCACTTTGCTCTAACTTTCTCTAGGAGATCCAACTGCCACCAGAACTATGATTCCCAGCATTCCTGGTGCTCCCTGTGCTCTGGGCTTCCACTTCCATCCTGGGGCTGCCATCAGAACTACTATTCCCAGAATTCCTGGTGCTCCCCATGCTGGGAGTGACTGAGGGAGCCATGGCCCCCCAAGCCTCCGGCTCTCCTGCTCTGCTCTTTGCCTGGGTGCCTGTGTATGCAAATTAACCACCATCTTTGTTGGGTTAATTTGCATATTCACCTGATTGGCTGGTGAATATAGTGAAGGGACGGTCAATTTACATGTTTCTCTTTTATTATATAGGACATTTTTAAAAGAGGCATCTAATTTATATCTTGAACAAATAAAAGTGTCTTTTGAAAAAGCAAAGGCTAAATAACTGGTGATGCAAACTACATGAATATGTAACACTGCGTAGAATGACAAGAGTCCTTATCATCTGTGGTATAATGTAAAAATCAATGAATAAGGGAAAAGGGGACCAGGGCTCTAATCTGGTCCCAGCAACCACTAGCTCTTACTTAACCTTGGACAAGTAACTTCCCAATAAATTGGTTATTGGTGGAAATGCAGCGTCCACCACTGAAAGTGAGGTATCCCTTTCCCTAGATCAACTTGCATTGATAACCAGTGTTTACATATTTTATATTTATAATTTAATGTTATTTCTTACAGCAACATGATATCTCAAGAAAAAGAATTTTCTGAGATTTACACCAGTGGATGAGTGATTTTTACTTGTGTGAAATTATATTCTTGTGTCTGTAAAGTCCCATTTCCCTTAAACCAGTCCTGGAAGAAGTGCAGCTAGGGATTTAGCAGAACAAGAAGCAAAGCCAGTGTGCCGAGATTCTGGTCCATGGTGGAGCTGGGTCTGGTTAGCATTAGGCTAGTTATAGTCCATCAGTCCAGTGTGTCTGTTACCCATGGGCCATGTGGGCAAATGCAGGAGTGTGAGAGCCCCTGCTGGCCAGGAATCAAGCAAAAGAGATAACTCCTTTATTTAAGAAATTTAAATATCTCAAATTTCATGCCTTTGCAGTGGCCACGCCTACTCTGGCCAATGACCTATTTCCAGGTATGAATGACAGGCAAATACCTTCCCTATTTCACTCAGACTTTATTGGGCATGTGTCTAAATTGCAGCTTTCTGGCAAAGCTACACAAATGGAATGCCTATACTCTTTGGCTTTCCCCTTTCTCCTTTTCTATTAATTAATAACTGGGTTCATTACAATGGTATCAAATTCATTCACTCATAAGTATATAGAGAGTAGTACCTACTATTTGCCAGGAACCATGCTGGCTCTGAGTATATAGTGGGAACAATTCAGATTCACAAGGGGTTTAGTGTAGAAAATGATAGAAAAGTAAATAAACCATTACTATTAACATTTTGGAAGGATAACTCTGTTGGGGAGTGCTGCTCTGTACATTGTAGGAGTGTAGCAGCACTCCTGACCTCTATCTATGAAATGCCAGTAGCATCTTCTTCCCCAGTTATGACAATGACAAATGTCTGTGGGACATCTCAAAATTTCCCCTTAGTGGTAAAAATAGTCCCTGGTTGAGAATAAATCATAAAACGTACTCTACTAAGAGAGGCTCAAGGCCTAAGGGAGTACCTGGCAGAGGCAGTTAACCCCTTCCCCGGCAGAAACGTGTATACTCGTTTTCACAAAATGTTCTTTTTCAGTCGTCGACGAGTATACTAAGAAAATATGGTAAAAAAATATGGTTTATAGGAAGACGAGTTACAAACTGTTTTCATAACCAGCATCAAAAATACTATATAGAACCAAAATAAAAAAATTAGTCTGAAAAAGAAACGTTTTTAACAAAAAAATTGTTGGGGAAGGGGTTAACCTAGTTGAGAGGAATCAGGGAGACTTCCCAGAGAAAAGGTGTCAAGGTTGAGACTTAAAGTCTGAGGAGGAATTAGCCAGACAAAGAAGAGGTTGGAGGGGACAATGGGGAAGAGTATTCTCAAGCAGGAGCGGTATTGCAAAGACCTGGAAGCAAGAGAGACTAGTGTAAGCGAGAGGAAGGTGGGAAGTGTCAGGAGATAGGCTGGCAAGGGAGGCTGATGTCATGGCAAGTTGGCTTTATCCTAAGGACAATAAGAAGCCAATGGAGAGTTTTCAGCTTCCAATTCCCATCCCTACATAAAATTAGGGATCAGACTAGATAATTTTAAAGTTATTTTCCATCTCTAGCATTCATAATGTATCTTTAGGTACGACTGAACATCTTAACATCTTACCATTGTGCTTCGCATTGCCTTTTCCATCATTTCTTTGTTATCATCATGTAAGTCATCTTTTATTCCAAAAGAGACAAAAACTTCAGCCTCAGCAACTACTTTGTTATAAAAATATCTGTCAAACAATAATACCATAAGATTATTTGGCTATCAAGGTTATAAAAATAAAATTCAGATAAACTAACAATTTGAAATTACATTGTATACTTGATACACTTTAAATTGTCTTCCATCTACAATCACATTTCATCCTCATAAAATTACAATAATAAAGCCAAAGTGCAGGTTTTATGACTATTTGCTTGATAAAAAAAACTGATCTTGAGGAAATCAAAAGAATCAGGTCCGGAGCCCTTTCCTACAGAACACATAGCTTCCTTGATGATTTTGATGTCAGTGGGGAGCTGCCTCCTATTTCCTTTTATGTATTTAAAAGCAGCATGCCAAATCTTACTGTTATGTGAGATAAATTTTATTTTAATCCTAATTGTAAACCTTTTTAGTTTAGAATTAAAGTAAGAGTAAAGGAAATTTCCCACACAGCAAATAATACTATCACAGGAACTAACTTTCCTTATTCAGAGTTTGAACAAATAATGTCTCCATTAGAAGAAATTACGTTTTATAATTCCATGTCAGGTGAGCCTTTTATGTGTTTTAGACTAAGTAACAAATACTCTATTTTAGAAGAGAGGCAGTACAGGGAAGCATGTGAGGGCCTGGACTTAGAACCAGACAGATTGTGTGGCTTACTAGGTGTGCAATCTTGGGCAAATTACTGAACATTTCTGTACCTCCATTTCTTGGTTTAAAATGGGGGTAGTAATAGTATCTACCTCATAGTGTTCATAAAGATTAAATGAGCTAATATATACAGAGTGCTTCAAAACTGCCTGATATAGTTATGTAAATTGGTTATTGTTATTAATAACTACATGATATTGCCTTTTTAAATGACCTAAACTTTTATGGTAGATTGCTTGTAAAACTAGCCCCAATTTCCACTTGCCCATATGTTCACCATCTTTGCAGCTATTTATGTGCGAAGAGTGTGAAGAGAGTCTATTTCCTCCTGGGCTGATCTTGTAACTTGCTTTGGACAAAAGAATGTGGTGAAACTGATGGTGTGCCAGTCTCAAGCTTAGGCCTTTAGAGAACTTTTACGCTTCCATATTTTCTATTCAAGTGTTTCTGCTGCTACAGGCTAGCCTGTTAGTTGATGAGAGATGCACATAGTCCAATCATCCTTGTAGCTTCAGTTAACTGGCAGCCAATTACCAGACATGTGAGTAAGACCTGCCTAAACCAGCCAGCCTCCAGGTGACCTGCCAAATGACTGCAGGTACATGGGTGAGTCCAGCTGAGATGAGCCTAGTCCAGATCAACAGAACTGCCAACTAACTCATAAATGGTCATAGTTTTAAGGCATTGAGTCTTGAGGTAGTTATGGAGCACTAGTTGGCTGATTAAGCCATTTATAAATGAAAAGGAAAAAAGGCTTCATATCTCAGTCCCAATATCCTAAATCATGCTGTTTCCTAAATGTACACAATGATTCTTTAGGATTATTTTTGCTGGTGAATAACAATAAAGCTAAAATCAGAACCAGCTCACATCAGAATGAGCAAATAAACTATAGGCAGAATGTCTCCTCAATCAGTCAATCCCAAACTCATGCAGACATTGCCAATAAATCACAGATCCCAACAACATAAATGTACTAAATCAACATATTGTGCATCTTAAACATTCACAATGTTACATGTCAATTACATCTCAATAAAGCTGGAAAAAAATCACAGATCTCATTTTGAATAACTATCACCAACCGGAGTTGGCACTTAATTTAGCTGGATAATATGGAAAATAAATAACTTTCTTACCTTGCTTTTATAGTAATTTCAAAATTATTAAAGTTCTTATAACCAATGAAACTATTTTCTGGTTCTATTGAGATAGAAAACTGTGGCAACACTGAAAATAAAAAGGAAAAGGCAATATTACCACTTAAATTAGAGCAGCCTTCTGTCTGGTAAAATTGATGTAACATCAACACAACATCCAGCTGTAGTCATCATCATTATCAGGGACAACAACAACAATTACGACATCACTGGAAAGTCTCCTACTCCACCAATCGGAAGTCAATCCAGCTATCTATGTATCAGAAGCACTTTGTTTATACTTAGATTACAGCATTTATTATAGGCAATTGTTTACTTCCTTGACTAGAGTGTGGATTCCTTGAAAATAAAATGTTCTCTATATATCTTTGTATATCTTTCCCTCTCATCCTTCACATAAGTCTTAAATATAACAAATGCTTATTAAATTAAAAATAGAAAATTCCTGCTTATTTAACATTTCCCTTTTTTGTCCAGTAGATAAAATCCACCCAGTCCAAAATTCCAGCATAAAACTCTGACTTTAGTCAAGAAGAGAGAGTTTATGCCCAGCTAGCGTGGCTCAATGGTTGAATGTTGACCTATGAACCAGGAGGTCACGGTTCGATTCCAGTCAGGGCACATGCCCAGGTTGCAGGCTTGATCCCCAGTGGGGGGCATGTAGGAGTCAGAGGACCAGTGATTCTCTCTGATCATTGATGTTTCTATCTCCCTCTCCCTTCCTCTCTGAAATCAATAAAAATATATTTTTAAAAAAGAAAAGAGAGTTTATAATGAACTATAAGAAATAATACCCATGCAAAAGTAAAAACTAGAGCAGAAACGAGTTGGGTTATCCCCGCTTTTCTTTTCTTTCTTTCTTTTTTTTTGATTGCCCAAGAGAAAATAATATCACCAGTTGAAATGCCACTCTTTTCTCTTTATACTTCCTCAGACTGTGTACCAGGGCTTCTGGATTCTAATTCTATTAACCTACACAGCAGTTAATAGAAAATTGGGTGATTGAGTGACCCTGATATTGTGGACATAGACTGGCAAACAACTATAAGTGAGATAGTTAGCTACAGATACGGTTCATGTGTTTTCTGGATGGTGAAGGCTAGAAGTAAAAGCACAATGCAATTTTCTACTCTAGGCTGTGTTCCTATGTTATCAAAGATCCAGGTAGATGTGCTCTCTCCAGGATATGAAATGCAAGAAAATATTTCACCCTTTCATCCATATAGCAGGGACACTCTTGTCAACAGTGATATACCAGTGAGCAAAATTGGCACAAACCCTGTCCTTAATGAGCTCACAGTCAAGCAGGGAAGACAAGCATAAGCACAGATAAACACCTAAGCCACAGTTATGAAAACAGATATGAAGAAATACAGAAACTCCTACTCAGGAAAGAGAATTCAGGGAAAGCTTTTCTGAATAAATGGCTTTTCAATTGAGACTTAAAAGGTGAGTAGGAACTGGATAGGCAATGAGGGAGGGAAAAGTGTAGGCAGATGGAATATCATGCACAAAGTACCCACTGTTGGAGGGAAGCAAGGGTGAGAGTGGTATAAAATGAGGCTGAAGAGGAGGCAGGCCAGTTCAAATTAGAGATTTTGATTTTCATTATAAAAGGAATGAGGGATTATTGGGGACTTTTCAATAGTGATATAACATGATGAGATTTGCATTTCAACATTATTTTGGCTAAAACCAAGGGGGAAGAGTTTGGAAGTAGAGATAGCAATCAAGAGGCTTTGCAGTAATCCAGGAGAGAGCTTGTTGATGAATAGATGAGGGTGACCACAGATAATAAGAGGTGTATGAATTTTAGATATATACAGAAAGCATCAAAAACACTTGGAGTAAGGGAGGTTGGTTGTAATTATATGTATTGAGAGTCTATCATCTTTACTTATTTATTTATTTTTATTGATTTCAGAGAGGAAGGGAAAGGGATAAAGGGATAGAAACATCAAGATGAGAAAGAATCATTAATCAGCTGCCTCCTGCACATCCCTAGTTCATAGGTTGATATTCAACCACTGATCCACACTGTCTGGGCAAGCCTATAATCCTTAAAGTTGAGTTTCATTGTAACAAATCTGTTTTCACTGTTTTGTTTAATTGTTAAATTTGTGTGTTTATTTTCCATATTAAGAGTTTCATGGGGAATTAAAAATGATTTCAAGAAAGTTAAATTTGATATTAGAACACACAAATACTCTAATAAACAACTATTAAAAACTGAAAGATTAATCTATTTATATATTAATTATTAGTCCTTTAATGTGATTGATTTCAAAATAAGAATATCTTTAATTTCCAAATAAATATATTAGGGATTTGTGAACCAGAAGAAAAATAGCATTGGACTAGAGCAGCCGTGGGCAAACTACGGCCCGCGGGATTTGAAATGAATAAAACTATTGAAAAAAAAGACCGTACCCTTTTATGTAATGATGTTTACTTTGAATTTATATTAGTTCACACAAACACTCCGTCCATGCTTTTGTTCCGGCCTCCGGCCCAGTTTAAGAACCCATTGTGGCCCTCGAGTCAAAAAGTTTGCTCACCCCTGGACTAGACGTAAGGAAATCCAATTGCTGTCCTTGTTCTGTCACTAATTGGTTGTAATGACTTTAGTAAATCATCTATTAGTCTTTCTGGGTTCCATTTACCTCGTCTCTGAGTAAGTTTCTCCTAAAATCATAACTTGGAAGAATACCTTCACTAGTCAAGCTCCTCAGGAAGCTAGGACTCTTCAGTTCTATGATGAGGAACAAAAGTCCAGAGAGGTTGGTGTGCTTATTCAAGGTTAACAAGAGCATGCTGAAACTAGAGCGTAGGCATGGGGACAATCACTCTCACCACCTCCACCAGTACTTCTGACCATATCAGTAGGTTGCCTTTTCTTCAGGGATTGAGTTTACATTAAAGTCATTAATGAAAATAATTATTGCAAAAGCATTAACTCTGTATAAATTTTTAATTGTCAAAAATTACCATATTCTTTAACTTCAAAATATGCAGCTCCAGTTGTTGAAAAGTCCTCTTTATATTTAGCTTGAATTTTCCACATACCATATCTGTGAAAGCAAGATATTTAAAATTACATAAGTTTTCAAATATTTTTAATTTACCCAGCAGAAATCTAATCAATTCTTGTTTTAAGGAGGGAAAAGTAAGTTAATATAGTCCAAGTGATATATTTTATTTGCAATAAATGGAAATAGCTGAGTGTTTTAGAGATATTAGACACTGTTTAGTAATTAGTTTTTCATATGTTGTGTTATTTTTTCAGGTACTTTATCTTAATATTGTCAATAGCTTTGAATGAAGAGCTTGTGATACTTGAGAATTTACTTGATTCTGGAGCTTTATTATATTTTTAATATAATATTGAAATATACACTATAGTAGGAAATTCATAATAATGTCTCTAGAGACATATAATTCGGGTCAAGCCCATCCAGATGATAAGATTCACACCTCATGTATAAGAAGCTATAGCTGGAGACAAAGTATGGCCTGTTCAAAGAGGAAAATTATCTGGGTTTAATTAAAAACCTTCAGTCAAAAATATTTACTGAGCACTGGATTAAACACTGTAGATAAAAAAAATAAACACGATAAAAGGGTCCGTCCTCATAGAGCTAATAGTCCGTGGGATTTCAAATTTTCACTTTTCCATTTATTAGCAGATTGAATACTTGGGAAAGTTGCTTAACCTCATTTGTGAAATGGGAAAGACAATATCTACTTTGTGTACTGGTTATCAATCAATACATTGAATATTATCATCATCATTAATTCAATGTGCCTGTTATGTTGAA
The DNA here is from genome assembly GCF_000327345.1 of Myotis davidii. NCBI lineage: Eukaryota > Metazoa > Chordata > Mammalia > Chiroptera > Vespertilionidae > Myotis > Myotis davidii. The sequence continues at coordinate 1,647,022 of NW_006298351.1, forward strand.
GTGCTGGAGATATAACAGTGAACAATAAAAACACCATCCCTGTTCTCAAGGAGTTTACAGTCTAGTGGGAAAAAAAGGCAAGTAAATAACTAAATAGATAATTGTAAAATTGAAATAAGTGCCAGTAAGGAATAGAGAATAAAAGAAAGAGAGGGACTACATTAGATCATGTGTCCAGGACTAACGTCTTTGAAAAGGGAGCATTTAACCTGTTTTCTACAGAATGGGAAGAAGCCAGCTTTATGAAGAACAAGGTAAAACACTACCTAAGCAGAGGAAACAACATGTGCAAAGGTACAAAAATACTGGCAATGAGAAGCTACCATGGTTGACACATAATCTGTCACAGAGCAAATGGCACAAGATGAAGAAATTATAACAGGATGATAGAAACTAAGATGGCGGCAGAGATAAACACATTGTAAAATAGGTTCAGTTCTGTGCTACAGAGTATTAATATTTTCAAGAAAGTATACAATTTAAAAATTATCCAAATTATTTAAATTCCCCAATTTAATCCAAATTTCTAGATAATCTTCAGTATAGTAAATTAACTGTAAACTACCTTCTAGAGAACAAAGCAAAAATTACCATAAAAAGATTTTTACTTTAAAGTAATTTGGCCATTTATAGGTGCACCTATCTTATTTGTCCTACTCTAAACAACTTGAAGGCAGAAACTGTGGATTCTTCATTCCTATTTTATATCTCTCATTCCTCTTGTACTTTGCACATACTAGGAATGTGTTCACTAAATATTTTTTACATTGGATTCTGTTTAAACATATTCTTAAATCTTTTAACATGACGCCAAATGGGAGAAATAGCTCTAAGAACACCCTCCCTCTTGAAATATGATAGTCTATGCAGAAAAGACTACAAATAGTAATATATTTATAACTTTCAGAGCAAGGCACGGGACCACACTAGCCTTTTAGACTGATAGTCTATCTGATTTTCTTAAAGGATGGAAGGTTGATGGTTTTGATTTTAAAAAAGAAAGAAAGAAAGCCAGCCAGCTTGGGGTCTATTTTTTCCTCTTCAAAAGTTTAATTTCTATGTGTAAAGAAAATTGATGAGAAGTATTGGGAAATTCTCCTCTCCCCTCCCCCAGAAATTGAGTCTAGCTTCTCATTACTCTTTAAAAGATTTTGCATATCCTCATTTCTTTCACAGTAGGTTGCTTCATTTGACTGGTGATCTGCCTCACCACCAAAAGTTCCAGATGTGTTTTTTTAAAGAAAACTTTATTAACAAATATTTTAAAATACCTAGGATTAGATGGAATCTTGAAGTCAGGAAAAGAGATAATTCCAGTATAATCACTTTCTTCTACAATGTCAACTCCTGATCCTTGAGGATCCTTTGAATAAAAACAAACAACATCAAAGCACATAAACCGAATTTTTAAAATTAACTGATTATATTATATTTGATCTACAGAAATATTTACTAACAAATATCCATGCCTTCAAATTAAATATGAAGGAGAAAGATAATTTAAATGTGTGGAGGGCAATTATGGCTCATTTAAGCCACGTCCCTCTCTCTTTTTGGACCCCTTCTCCCTCTCTTGACACACACACACACACACACACACACACACACACACGTATAAATCAGTTTCCAGGTATCCTAGTCTCAGTTATTTAGATGAGATTCAACTCTATCTAGTATAACTAAAAAAGAAAGTATAGAAATAACTGATGTTATAATTAATCAAATGTGAACTCATAGGCTTTATAGATACCAAAATCTATAAAATACATATATTAGCTAGATACTTTATAGTTGCAGTATGGTCGTTTTGAGCTTGATAAAACATTCAAATTAGTTAAACAAATTTTAAAGTTTTCATAAAGTTTTCCCATAAGCTTCCTTTTCTGTGTGGGCTTGGAAGTTATTTAAATGAGGTTTCTTATTTTCTTTGGACTACATGTGGAGGTTCATTTTGAACTTAACCCAGAAATTTACCACTATATGCCATGACTGTGAAATTAATGGTCGGATTTTTGAGGTATTTTTTTTCTTGAGTTGCAAGGGTCCATTTTGAAAAAGAATTAGAATTGAGGCAAAATATCTTCTAGGTTGATCTTTATCTCTGCAGTCCTTTGTACACTGTGCTTCTTCTAAGATGATCTTTCTCAAGTACTATTTTTGTTAGGGGCAGAAATAGAATAGTGGGGAATAGCTATAGTTATAAAGAATATTAATCATGCTCTGCTAACCGTGATTGTTTTGTTCTGATTAACGAAAGCATGCTCTGACCTGGCTGGGAGTTGTATGCCCCGGGACCTGGGAGTTGAACTCGAAATGTGGTCCATTCTCCTTATCTGAGAACTGCCTATCATCATGAAAAGATGAACAATTTTGTTGCCAAAACAATGGAATCCTGGGCTGTAACCACCTGGAAGCGCCTACCCTTTGTAACTGCCTGCATTGTCTGTAATCTGTAACCATTTTACCCATTCCTAATCTTTGTCGTTCTACCCAATATAAGCAACTTGTTTATAGGGGGAACGAAATGGGGTGTGTGGGACAGATTTCTGTGGATGACCACTGCTCTCCGATGTTGCCGGCAATATTGGAAAATAAAACGCTCATATACGATTCAATCCTGTCTCTGCTTAATTGGCTCAAGTGGTGACAGGCAACCCAGACCCCTTCACTGTCGGGTTTCATTTTCAGGACACTTTCTGCATGCTGACTCTCCACTGCTCTAGGATCAAATTCCTCAATCCTGTCTTCCTGGGACAGCTCTTACACAGGACAACTGGCATCCATTCTTCCTTGTGTGGTGTCAGGATTCTACCTCACTCAAGTGCAACCACCGAGAGGGGTAGAAGGTAGAATCAACAGCATCTGACCACATGCTCTAGTATTTTCTGACAGAAAAAGGGTATTTGAGCTGACTGCCTCTCCTTAGTTCTCTTCCAGACTTCTGACATCAGTCAGCCAGTTTATGTACTATTCCCATTTCTTACTGTCATAGCTAAATTCATGCTATATATTACCATGGGAAGTTTTTCATTATTTAAAAAAACCCTATGGCTATTCCTTTCATTAAGACCCAGCTTAAGATTTCCTTTACGTATTCAATTACAGAAAAGGATTACATCATCCTTCAATCTCAGCCCTATTTTGTCTCCCTCTGAGTTTATGTGTCATTTGTCCTATTGTACACTTAGGAGAAAAGGTGCTGCAGCCTATAGTGAAGGGCCATTGCTAATACACCTATACTGTTAATAAGTAACTGCTCATCTTTACCTCCTGATTTAGCACTATTTTTCATGTGTTAGTATGTTAGTTATTAAACTCCAAGGTCCTCAAATGTAAATTTCATTGATTATAATTCTTCATCTTGAATTGTACAAATAAAAAATCTCATAATAGATATTCAATTAATTCTTAGTGATTGACTGATGTTCCTAAAGAAAGAAATCATGAAGTATATATTTAAATGATTTAGTTTAAAATCGTTGAGGTTTCATTTTCATGGCTTCTTTACACATGCCAATTTTAGAGATATAGACATACAATGTTATATTCACAGAAACTGTTCAGTCACCATTTACTGAGCACTGAATGAGTTCATATGGCATTGGGGTAGGGTTATGAAATAATGCATCTTATCCTAAAAATGAGTTAAATTATTATTTAAATAAATAACATACTTACTATGAAAGTTAAGACAATTTCTCTTTTGGCTGGCTTCAGGTCATCATTCAGTGAATAAACTCTAACCTTTACTGTAAGAATAATTGATAGCATCAAAAACTCTGTTAAACACAAGGGTATTTTAGTTTTTTAAATAATAATCATTCTTTAAAAAGATGAATCTCATTAAAATAAATCAATACATGGTCAATACATGAAAATCTATTTTTGAAAGAAAGAAAAAGTTAGTCTGCAGATATATAAATTACTAATGAGTCTTTTCTTTTAAAAACCTGTGTCCACATAATTTCAAGTGTTAAAAAGCTCTAAGTAGTGTCAATTATCCTCCCCAGGGAAAGAAGTACCTTATACTCTACCTGATTGTTCTGGAGTGTAAACAGGTTTGTCTGTTTGAATGAAGAGAAATCCATTGTCATAGGTTATTGGCATTTTTTTTGATTTTGAAAAATGCTTTGATAAAACATCCAAATACACATGTGGAACTTGGTTTTGTCCTCCAGGCAATTGTTTGGGTTGTATCTGTAATAGAAATGTTGATAAAAAAGAACATAATAGTTTTAAGGTTATAAAATATTCGGATTTTCTAAATACCACTGTAATCTCATTAGAAGGAGAAATAAGTATGTGTATTTAATCATTTTAAAAACAGAAGGAGAGACAGAATGGTAAATAAATTTTGCCCAAAGCCCTTCAGTGTTAAATATCATTACCAAAATTTAGTTTTAAGCAATTAAAAATATTTCCTAAATGTTATATGCATTTAGTAAAACTAAGCTATTGAAGCTCTCTCTTTTGAAAAAAAATATATTTTTATTGATTTCAGAGAGGAAGGGAAAGAGAAACATCGATGAGAGAGAATCATTGATTGAGCGCCTCCTGCACACCCCCTAGTGGGGATTGAGCCCATGACCAGGTACATGCCCTTGACCGGAATCGAACCTGGGACCCTTCCGTCCGCACGGCATGTGCCCTCGCCCGGAAGCAAACCCAGGAACCTTCAGTCCGCAGGTTGACGCTCTATCTACTGAGCCAAACTGGCTAGGGCTATAGAAGCTCTCTTTCACTTCATCAGCTTGCTGGATTAGCTCATGGTCTCCATTTTTTCCCTTCAACATCCTGACTGATGTCTGGACACTTTGTATTATATCTATATCCTCTATTCCCACCAGTTGAGCTGCATGCTTTCCAATATTTGTAAGTAATTGTAATTATACAGTTTACGTTGCATGGTATGCAAATTTAATACATAAAAAGTAATAAAAGAAAGATAAGTGCTTCTCCTAAAACTAGGCTTTGACACAATAGGATAAAAGTTAATCACTAAAATCAACTGCTTGAAATTACATATGTGAGAGTACTGAAAAAGTTTGGAAAACAGTAACAAGCTAATAAGATTCTGCACTCAGGTTCTCTGCAAGTGTCTTTAAGTACTTTGTCCACTTCAAAGAAACAGAAACTGTGGAACAAAGATGACTTATTAAAGGTGTGGCACAGAGTAAATAAGATTTGGCATTCCAATCAATGGGTCTGCACATGAAGAAAAGACCTTGGCATATTATCAAACAATTGGCAAATAAAGATACATTATAATGTTAAGATAAAATTAGACGCTTAAGATATGCACCAATATTTATGATTTGTCTACCTTAATCTCCTTTCCAATTAACTAAGTTAGCACTGTTTAAACAGAACTCACTTTTAAGAAACAGTGGTATAAATGAACCTCAGAGCCCGAGCAGTCTTTTATTTTTCTGGTTCTTGAATTTTTATTGTAATTTAAAATAATATTTTGGTTATATTTATTCACGTTGCTAAATAAATAAGTATGGAAAATTATTTTTAGTTGTCAGAATTTTTAATAAGAAATGAGTTGAAAGCACCTTTCTAGCCAAGCTATAATAACTTAATAGAAGAAAAGTTATTTGATCAAGGTTTTATTTTATTTTATTAACTATAGGTTGTCAATCAGAGCTATTTACTTCAGTAATCAGTAACTTATTCATTTTGGAAACTATAATTGTACAGTATTGGAATTTAAACAAACAAATGTTCAATAGCATCTATGGCTTTCTGTAGGCAATGCATTATAGATCAATATGCATATCATATTTCTCTATTTCTCTCTAATGATAATTTTCACAGATAAGTATTTTCGATGTATTTTCAAATATTTACATATTAGTACAATTTTATTTTCCTATTTAGAATTTTCTGTTTCCTTCATATTATTAGTGACTAACATACATCATTTAATAATCACACAAAGATATAATGTTATAAAAGATCAAATCTCTATGTTATCAATATTCAAATTTTGAACACATTTAATTGAGAATATTTTATATGTTTATAGAAAATAAAAGATAAATACATACTGTTAAGATTGCAGAGTTTTGGAATTTATTTTCTGTGGATAAAGTAACAGAGGCTGAAGCGTAACTAATTTTTTTATCTGGATAACTTTTAATGGAGATTGTTGCATCAAATGCTTCAGTGTATCCATAAACTTGAATTACAATATTTTCAGATGCTCCAACACGAAGTACTTTTGGTGCTGATATGACATACCTGTTGAAACAGGAAAAGAGAAGGATCAGTATCTCTATATGACATACTTTGTTATACTTCTGATTTCTTCATCTCACTTGAGACATTCAATTTAAAATAGGCACATTTTCTCAACTTAAAAATAATTTTTTAATTAAAATTTATTTGTGATCTATGGTCATTTCAGCATAGTCTCCAAAAAACAAATAGCTTGAAATCCAGACTTGAAAAATAGCACTGGAGATTTAGTTAACATTTAGGAAGGTAGTAATAGCACCTTCTTGAGCTACTGCAATAAAGGAAGACTTACTGGTGTTGACCAGAACATGTAAATAGGGTCACTATTTTTGCCCAAAGTAGAAAAAAGCAACAGTTACCAATGATTGAATTCCAGTGCTGCCACCTACTGGCTGAGTAACCATGCTAAAGTCACTAACCCTCTCTGAGACAAAAATAACTTAACTGTGAAAATATCACCTTTTTTACCAGGCTGAGGTAAGGATGAAATGAGACTATGTACATGAAAGCACTTAGCATGTTTAGTACTCAATAAATGTTAAGATTCATTAATTTCACTAAATTATTTGAAAGGAAGTAATCTTAGAAGTACTGGTGTTATACTAGTGAGTGGATTTTTTAAAAAGAGAATAAAAGTGAGTTTGGGAGAATGCATTTGAAAATGCAAATAGTTACAGAGTCCTTAGAGACCAAATAATCACAACCATACAATAATAATGATAATAACAGTAACTGAGTAGTTATCATATAGGTCTGTATTAGCACTTTATATACAACTAGAGGCCTGGTACACGAAATTGTGCAGGGGAGGGGTCCCTAAGCCTGGCCTGCACCCTCTCCAATCCAGGACCCCTCAGGAGATGTCCGACTACCAGTTTAGGCCTGATCCTAACTGCCCTCCCCTGCTGGCATGATCGCCCCTAACTGCTTTCTCCTGACAGCCTGATCGCCCCTAATTGCCTCTGCCTTGGCCCCCACCACCGTGACTTTGTCCAGAAGGACATCCAGAAGATTTGTGCTCTAATCAGCATATTACCCTTTTATTCGTATAGATTCTTTTAATCTTTACAAGCCAATGATGTAGATACTATTGTTTTCTTATTTTACAAGTGATAAGAGGTTAATTTGACTGAGGTCACCTGGCTTATATGTGAATGAAAGACTTTATATTCAGATCTCTCTTGTTGTGTTAAACTGTGGTCAAAGTTACAAGCTTTGTTCACAGCCCCAGGCTGTTCCCTCAGTTTTATTTTTCATGTGATTTATACAAGAATGAATATGAATTATATGTTTTTGAAATAAAATTTTTAATGTGTGATTTTTTCATTGTTTATTAAAAGAAAACCTATAAATATAAACCAGGTTATTAATTATATCACAAAGTATATAGTTTGAATAGTGAAAGCTACTACATAGAAAAAAGTGTTTATTCTACTGCATAGAAAAAAGAGTTTCAATCCAAAAGGTGATAATGATTGAGACCTAAGAGCTCATCACTTCAACTGGCAGAATTATTGCAGGGTCTTGTCAAAATTATGACATTTAAAAAGTCTTTTCAAATCAGCAAGTGTATAGTAACAATGAAATTAATTTGGAGGCAATTAACTCCTGTAGACATCTGGCAGTTCTACATGACAACTAATTTGGAACCATTTACAGTCAAATTATGAAAGAGAGAAAAGAATCTCTGGACTTCCAACTGTCATCTGATTTCCCCAAGTGCCTGCCCAGAAATATTGGAAAATAAGAAAACTTTAGCTTTGATGATAATAACGTAAATATACAGAAATGTTACAATGTGCTAAGTACCTTTTTAAGCACATGATACATATATAAATTCACTGTATTGCTCCCACCACTGTCTAAGAAAAGTCTTATTATTACCTCTATTTTACAGATGAGAAAACTGATAATTAACTTGCCCAAAGTCACACAGCCAATAAGTTATAGAATGTGGAATTGTTCTCGAGCAGCCTGTTTCCTGAAGTAACACTTTCAATTGCTGTACTACACTGAATTTATCAAGAGCTTTGCAAATCTAGAAAAAAAATGTGTATTTTAATTTCAGTATTCTTAGAAATTTTGTATTTTATGTTTTAATTTTGAATTGTCTATGTGGTAGTGGTGGGGAAACATAAACTACTCAGTGTTGACAAGTCCGCAAAAGATGGCTCTGGAACCACCATTTTTCCAGATTTTGGTCCATGCTGATTTATCAGTTGCACAGTCTAATCCAAAGAATTTTGCACTTTTAAAATTTTCTTTCAATAGTTGCAGAGGATCAAGCCACTCAGTTTGCAGGGGGGCAAAAATGTCAGTTTGGCCTCTACCTGGAATGTTCTTTCCCCAGATATTTGCAAAGACTGTTCCCTTCCTTCAAGTTCTATATGAGTGCCTTAGAGAATGGTGACGGAAAAAAATAAAAAATAATAATTTTAAAAAGAACCTTCTCTGTCTACATTTTCAAATAGTTCCTCATAATTTTTGTTTCCTATTACTCTCCTTTACTTCTTTCTTCATAGCATGAATAATCACCTGACCTTATTTATTCATTTATTCATTGGTTCATTCACTATTTGCTTCTCCCACTAAAATGCAAGCTGTATATAAATTTATTAATTTAATTGACTGATGACCATGTTGTAAATGGTACACTCTCACTTTTTCAAGAGAAAGAGAGGCAATGCTTATTAAAGGCCAGTACAGTGTATAGAAAGAATTCAGAATCCTGGTCCTAGGTCTACCACTTAATCTCAAGCTCTTTGAACTTCAGCCACTTGTCTTTCAAAAATGAAGTAAAAAATACCAAAGGTATTGGGGTGATTGTAGCAATGCAAGGAAATCAGATTTATGAGAGCCCAAGAACACATTTATATTCATAATATAGTTTACATATTTATACATTTATGATAAATGGAAAAAATTAAAATGGTAAAGAGGAGTCCTTAATATTAGTCCTGCTTCTGTTTCTCTTTACCAGAGTGACTTTTGGTAAGTCACTTTCCCTGTCGCCACTTATCCTCATATGTGAAATTAGTAGGTTCAATTAGATACTCAGTTCCTTTTCAATAATGTTCTTTCTAGATATGGATCACTATTTTAAGACATAGTTTAAAATATACAGTATTTCAATAATAACACTAACCATTGTGAAGAATGAGCTTGTAAATATAAAAATAATTACAATAGTTTTTCAAATCACTGTATTAGAATTAACCCCCAAGTAACCCTTGTTTAATTATGCACAGTATTTAGAAAACAATGCACTAAATATAAATAAGCAACAAATGACAAGAAAGTTTGTCATTTAGAGATTATTTTGTGCTTTTTCAAAGTGAAATTTGAATAATCACTTATGAAATTTAAAAAAAAAGCAATCCCGTAAAAGCTGTCATGTTGTTAGCTATTCATCAAATCAAAATACTTACATGAGTTTCTTATTCAGATGAGAATATTCACTTGGTATTCTCAAAAGTAGAAAGTAATTTTTGAATTAACAAAGTTAACTGATTTTATTTTTCACTCATCACAACTAAGATGCATTGAAAATCAAGATAGGTCCTTTTACTTACGTTTGTTCCTGTCCCCAACATTTCCCCAGGAAGATTAAAAAACAAAGTATGCCCCAAAGACCCATGGCTGGCGACACCAGTAAACCATGGGTATAACCTTTCTCTTGAAGTTACTCTCCTTTTAAATAAACCCAGCTAAAAGAACTTGAGTAAATTAGTTTACTGGTTAATTATTAATGTAAGAAAGACTTCTAAGCTGAAAGAATAAAATCAGAACTGAAGCAACCTTTAAAGCCCAGGTATAAAAGTAGGCGATATGTCATAGGGATTTACACCTAGAGAATTTATTTTAATTAATACAAAGAAAGGGATCCTAACATGGGAGTTTGGCACTGCAATGAATGGCTTACAGCTAGGAACCAGTAAGTCACCCTGCCCTTGGCCTTTCCTCTTTGGCCAGGGTAACTGCTCTGCCGTTACATCATCTGTGAGCACCTGGTTTAGACAGGGTTCACTCAGTGGTCTTTTTAGAGAAGTCCTGGGCAATACTGTTGTTAGAATTGGGCATTGCCTAGTGATAAGCTGAATCTGCAAAGGAAATCTATGGAATAGTTCTTTGGTCTATCCCAGTCTAGAAAAGAAGCTGAACATTAGGTGGAGGAAAGATGGTGATGGGCAATGAAAATGCCACGTTAAGCAGGCCAACATCATTCTTTAGGAAATAAGTAGCCAGTCAAAAAACTTTAGTATTTAGTAGGGAATGACTATCCTTCAATATCTATTAATTTGTACACCACAAATAAAAATTTATACCCATTCAGACACATAATATTTTTCTTTAAAAAAACACACACAACCTCAGGTTAAATCTTCCAGTGAGGATCTTAATGCAAGAGTTCAGGAAAAACAAAGCTTCTTATAACAAAGAAGTTTAGTAATTAATTTAGAATGAAATACAATTTTATCTTTAAGATATTATGATATTTTATGTTCACTATAAAACTTTGAATTCACTACCTTCCTTATATGAGCAATCATTTCTATTTTAGTACATAGTAAATACTCTATTTTAAAATAATAAAACAAATTTCTCTAAACATTATTCTGTAATTCAGATGTTTTATGGTCACATTAGCATTCCTTGCTTTGAATTAATAAGGTTCTATTTTATAAATCCTTTAATACTGAATTCATTAGGGAAAAAAGGCACACAAAGGAAATTTGATATACAAATATCACTAAAGGTGTTTCTTGCATATATTATTAAAATGGTAAAAATAAGCCACTATTGTCTGATCATCTAGCCCATTTGTTTCAAAAGAATACCTGTGAAATGATTAAACTGGGTTGTGAAAGATAGGTCAAGTTAAAACAAACAAAGTACTCTTGCCGTCATTTTCGGGAAAAGATATTAGGAGAAAAGTGAGAACACTTAAATCATCATAGATGATATATGTATGTTAAGTGCAAGTTTTTTGCTTGTATTATAAAGTGAATAGTGATGATAATGGTTTCTCAAATAGAAAACTTTTTTAAAAATGATGAATCTCAAAGACCCTTAATAGAACCAAAGTTCAACAATTTACAGATTCTCACCAGTGTTTAAAATTTTTATCTGCCTTTTAAACATGGCTCAGAGATGAATTCTTCTTTACATTCTAAAAATGCTGACCTTTGGGGAGTTTTTGGTTTTTATACAAATCTGCTTCTCTAAAAGAGGAGAAGCTAGGTCTGGCAGAAACTTTGGTGGTCACCTGACCTTCCTGCTAATGCTACCTCAATTCTATGCTGAGGATTGAGCACAAATGGCTTCACTTACTTTACAAGGCCACCTCCTGACCTGGGTCCCACTTGATTCTCCAGCTTCAGTGTTCCCATTCTTCACTGCAAGCAAGAAGCTGAATTACTTATTCTTCTTTGAGGTCACCACAACATAATGGTGCTCCTGGGATAATAAAAAGCCAAATACTATTACTACTATGCTTAACCTATTTATATCCTTAATTTGCCATATCATCAAAAACATGGTTTAGATATGGATTGCTGCTACCAGCACTGCAGAACACAGACTACTCAGTGCTTGACCATAACACCACGTGAAAGAGAATTGGGGGCACAAACTATGTCCAGTTGTAGAGCCTTATAAGTACATCGCTCTCATTAGTCACTTGACTTCCTATGTGTTTACACAAATTTTAAAAGACATTGAGCTACAAAAACTTTTTGAAACAAAATCTTACACAAAGTCTAATGTATAAAGTAAAAGTGTGTCAGTGTGGGGTGGCCCTGCTGTCTGCCTGTCTCCCTAACATGTACCCCCAGCTGGACCTTCAGGTAGATCAATGGGAAACCTGGGGTCTCTGGATGCCTGGTTTAAAGACATTGACTTAAAGCACCAAACAGCTTATTCCCAATGATCTTATTTCACTTGGACCATTCCCTTTTACTTCACTCTATCAATAACTCCAAATAAAGCTTGAAATTAGTTTGTTAGTTGATCAGGCCAAAGGATAAACCAATCTCTTTTCATTTTGTGCCCAAGATCCACTGCTTTAGCTACAAATTAAAATTCCTCTCCCAAATGACTTGGGCTATCAACACAAAGTCCTCTAAAAGCCCCTGTTTCTTCACAATCCTGTACCTATATTTCACATCCAAGACCCTGGTATCTCAACATCAAATAGGGAATTCACACAGACTGCATGAGCCCTGGTAGAGGATAATGGAAAAGTGAACACTCCAGATATGTACTCCAGAAAAACTTTTACACATATGCCTAAAAAGACTAGTATAGAAAAGCTTTCTGTAGCATTATTTGTGATAAGAAAAATTTGGCAGAAACTTAAAACAGCAGAAAAATGACAAATACATTACTTTATATGCACACAATGGAAGGCAATGCTGGTTGATTAAACCAGCTTGCAGAATGACACAAAGAGCATAATAACATTTATTTAAGTTTAAAAACATATAGAGGGAGAGATCAACCAAAGGACTTATATGCAAGCATATAGGTCTAACCAATGGACACAGACAACAGGGTGGTGAGGGCATGAGTGGGGGTGGGGGGGTAATATGGGGATAAGAACACATATGTAATAACTTAATCAATAAAAAAAGAAAATACACACACACAAAATTTTAAAAAAATAAAAAGCTTCTGCATAGCAAAAGAAACTATCAACAAATTGAATGGGAGAACATATTTACCTAGGTACACCTGATCAGGGCTTAATAAAAACAACAACATATAGAGCAATGTTACTGTCTATAGACATTTCCACTGGTAGTAATAGAATACACATGATGGTGAAAAGCAAATACTAAGTCAGGATAAATTTGTATGGGAAGGGACGCAGAATATGGGGGTAGGAAGCAGGTTTATAGAGTGCTTCCAATCCATCACCTTTTGTTTTAAAGGAACATCTGAAGTCAGTATAGCACTATCTCACAACTAATTCAGTAGAGTTTAGTGGTAGATATACTGGTATTTGATAGGTTAGTTGCTGCACTTTTCTAAAAGTTTGGAATGTTACATTTTTTAAAAAGTATGTTTTGGAGTGAGGAAACTTGAATTCAGATTCTGGCTCTATTTACCAATGTGATCCTGGTCAACTTAATGAAACCTTGGAACCTCCCTTTCGTCATCTGTGAAATCAAATTAAAAAAATGCCTCATAGCGCTGATAGGAGAATGAAATGAAACATGTACAAAGTCTTTGGCTCTGAATTTGAACCTGAAATAGCATGAATTTGAAAATATCCACTATTATTATTATTACTGGTTTAAGGCATATTAATAATCATCTACTCTTTATTTCTAAAAAATATTTTAATTGATTTTTAGAGAAAGAGAATGGGAGAGGGAGAGAGAAATATCTATGTGAGAGCAAAACATTAATTGGCTGCCTACTGCACATCCCCTACCAGGGGTCAAGCAACAACCATGGGCACATGTGCCCTGATCAGGAATTGAACTGGCAACCTTTTGTAGCACAGGAAGACGCACAACCAACTGAACCACATATTCAAGGGCTGTCTACTCTTTATTTTTAATATGTGCATTGGATCATAGTAATCTGTACTTAATTCAGTTTTACTCTTTGGGAAAGAAATCATAAGTTGCCTCCTGCATGTGCCCCAACTGGGATTGAACCGGCAACCTAGATTGAACCCTGACTCGGAATTGAATCCACAACCTTTGGTGTACAGGATGATGCTCCAACCAACTGAGCCACTTTGCCAGGACAGGATGAAAAAATGTCTTTATCATTGAGCCCAGAAGAATTTTTCCTCCACTTCTTTTATTTGTTTGTTTGCTGTCAATTAAGTCTGAATTTGATGACTGACCTCTTAAGAGTCCATCTAATTGTTACATCCTAACATTCTTAGTGAGCAAAGGAGCACAAAAAGGTTCCCATAGACCAAGTCCTTTTCAGATGGCATTACATGGTTTTCTCTTGTTTATGGCATCGATTGCCGTTAGCAGATTATGTGTACTCTACCTCTTTATCTCATAAGCTATAAAAGGTCTTTGCTCAGAAAGCTCCTCCTCACTCTGTTATGTAAGATGTTGTTGAGGCATTTTCTTACTTCCCTGGCATTGGTGTAGTAATTCACTATCTTAGCATGCCCTACAAACTCCAGTGCATTTTAATAGATGCTATACAGATTCAGACATAGAGGACATTTTCTCAACTGTTGCAGAGTTTATCCAAATATTGACAATGCATTGTATCCTAACTCCTAACATGTATTCGTTATTGCAGTAATTAACTTTCATAAACTGTCTCTAATCTTTATAACCACTCTGAAGGGTATTATTACTCTTGTGTGACTGAGGAAGAAACTGAGGCTCAGAGAAATATAGTGACCTGTCTCAGGGCATACATCTAGTAAATTGTAGAGATGGGAAGTTATGCTGGGATCAGTAGGGAAAAGAGGGAGAGATACCAAACCAGGCTGTAGTCTTACCTTCTCTTTGACACCTCCAGCTATTTTGTTTGGTTTTCCATTTTGAAGACTCTTGAAGAATTTATAGCCTGGTCCACATATTTTGATTCTTCTTCATATACTATTGTACATTCTGGCAAAGGTTCGAAGGCACAAGAAGGGATTAAGTGTCATATAAGTGAAGAACTTAGTCTGACTTGTGTCTGATTCTCTCTTCCTCACAAGGTGCTGGGGTAAGACTGGATAAAGGGACAAGCAGGCAAATGGCAGATGGGGGAGATGATCTGAAAAGGCTAAAGGGAAAATCCTGAGAACACAGTGGTTCGGAGCTAAGGATGGATGGATTTGTGTTCTTAAGTCCCAAATGGTAACTGAAGAATCATGAAGAAGAGAGTTGTTGCTCAAACTATTCTTGTAAGTCACCAGAGTAGTGGGTTGGAATAGCATGTCCCAAAAGTCCACTTCAGATTACTAAATCAGTATTGGAATAGGAGAGGATTTCTGAGTAGAGGGTGTGAAGGAAGTGGAAAATAACAAGATCAAAATAGAAAATCAAGTATTCATGATGGAATGCAGTTAAGCACATTTTCTTCAGAGAAAGCAAAGTGACAAAAATGAAAGTGCCTGCCATCTCTTTATCTCTTACTTTTTTAACCTCCCTGAAGCTGTCCTTTCTATATCTTTCACCCTCTAACAGATCAAACTGGGCCCATTAACTCCCTTTGGCTCCACTATCCCACACTTTTTCAGATACTCTTACTTCTTGTTCAATGAGTTCTCTTATCTAATTCTAATTACTACTCATCCATACATATCCACTGGCCCAGTGTCCACATGTGGTAGCCAGTCTCCAAGATGGCCCTCATGTCCTGACCTCCCGATATTCATGTCTTTGTATGATCCCCTCCTATACTGTATTAGAGTTGGTCTATTTGATCAATAGAATAAAGCAAATATAAAGGTGTGTGACTTCTGAGGTTAGGTCACATAAGACATTGCTGTTCCCCCCTTGCTCTCTCTTGGTTGCCTACTCTGAGGGAAAACAGACACCATGTAGTAAGGACATTCAAGAAGCCTAGGGAGAGGCCTATGTGGAAAGGCCTTGGAGGCCTCCTGCCCAGAGCTTGTGAGCGAGCCCCCATGGAGGTAAATCCTCCAACCCCAGTCATGCCTTTCGGTGACCACAGCAAAGCTAACATCTTGACTGAAAAATCATGAGAGAACCCAAGGCATAATAACCTAGCTAAGTCCTTCCTGGATTCCTGCCCATAAAAACTGTTGAAAATAAATTAATGTTTGTTAATAGAGAACAGCAGGCTGATAGGCCTCCTTGAAAGCACCACCTGCTGCTCGTAATTTAACAGCACCCCAAAGCAGGCTGGAATAATTGGTGCTGCCTTTCCCTAAGTCCTGACTTTCCATTTTATGTCTCTTCTGTGAATTAGCTTATTTCCTGGAGATAACAACACCTGCCTTGCAGGTGTTATTTTCTGAGATAACAATACTATTCACAGGAATGGTGAAATGTGATATCCCTGAGCACTGAAAATCATATAAACATGTAAGAAGTTCTTAGGCTTATTCTTTCTAGCATCTTATCTTTCCTACATTATCAACTCTGTTATTTCTGCCTGTAAACATGAAAAAGGCTCCATTAATAGGAAATAAAATTAGATATAAAAATCTTTCAGTGGATTTTTTTGCCCCAAATCACTGATCAGCCCCCTCAATTTTTTCCCCCTTATTCATCCACAGAACACACCCCCCCCTCCCCGCTGAATGCTACATGGATATCTTTATGGAAGTTAGATAGGGAGAAAATAAATAAATGAAATGATTGCCTACAGCAAAGGCCACTTGATGTTGGTTGGCATGATTTTGCATTATTATTCGACAGAAACTGATGTTCAGAAAGGATTAAAAAGAAGAAAGGAACAAAGGATGGAGGGAAGGAGGAAGAAGGAAGGAAGGAAAGAGGGAGAAAAAGAAAAAGGCCAGAATCACAAAGAAAGAAGTAGCCAGGGCCATCTATACAATTTGAGAGTCCCAGTCAGTACAAGATGAAAATGTAGAGCCTTGGTCCCTGATCTAGTTTCTAGTCTCTGGATAACTTATTAACCCTTTAATTTTTTAACCCCGTTTCCTTAAATTTCTGTATTTTGCTTCTTTATTAAACCAGCTTGGGTAAATTTGAACCATGTTGAATAAATGTCCAAAAAAGGCAAATCTATAGAAACAGAGTAGATAGTGATTGACTGGAACTGGAACTGGGAATGGGGATTACATGCAAATGAGCTGATCATGGTGATAATTGTATTATGGTGCTCTTGAGAATGTCGCAGTGGAGACTAGCCAGACTAGACAGGGTTGAGATGTAAGGCAGTGAAGACAGCATGTCCAGACAAGGTGGCAGAATGGAGAAGTGGGAATTGACAATAGTCCTCTTTGAGCAGCAGGACTAGGTGACTGGATGTGCCCAATAGGAAGAGTCAAGGATGACTCCCAGGTCTGTGGCTTGAGCAATTAATGATATGAGATACTTTTTGCTGAGACGGGTTATATTGGAGGAGGAGGAGCAGTTTTGTTTGGGGGAAGAGACAGCGGTAAGTTTAGTGTGGACATGTTGAATTTGAGTTGCCTCTAAAATGCCCATGTGGGGGCATCGAGTAGGCAGGGAATAGTAAGCTTTTCTCTGTCTCCCACTTCCACCATGGCAATCTCCATCGCAGACAGCACCTTCCTCACCGCTGATTCACCTGTCAATACAAACTTATCTTACCTCTTCTAGAAATTTCCTTCTAGTTCACTTCTTTTCCTGATGCTATTTTGAATTTGTTCCCTTTTGATGATATCTTTACTATCATTACAATGAGATTTGGGAAGGATTAAAAAAATAAGTTATTTACTAGTTCTCTCAGTTCCCTTTGTAAAGACACTTTTCCTTTTGTAATTAATAAGTAATCTATGGGGTGATATTTTGAGAGCAAGTATCTTACTTACCAACAATATTTCCTGTAATGGTTTTTATATCTATTGATAATCCTTGTCCGAATCAAATATGTTGAGGGCTGTAAGATGGCGATTTCCTAATTAGGTCATTTCATCTATAGCAGCAGGAACTCTTTTGAATAGAAGAGTTTCCCTTTTGTAGAAATTAAAAATGTGGTGTTTTTTTTTTGCTTTTGTGTGTGTGTGTGTGTGTGTGTGTTTTGTTTGTTTTTCTTAGCATGGTGATTGCCAGAGGGAAGGGGTTTGAGGGATGGGGATCTTTTGAGCAAACAGGCTGTTAAGATTTTAGGATTATGGGAAAAGAGAGGTAGGGACTGTAGTGGAGATTTCTGGAGATGGTGCGGCCTCTGAGGGTGACACGGCCCAGGGTATAAACTTAAAAAAATGAAAGGCTGGAGTGGAGGCAGGTGTCCTTGGTGATAAAGTTTTTTTAAAAACAAATTCACTATTCCCCTGACACCCAGGGTAGTATCTGCTAAATTCTCTTAATCTGTTGGCTATATGGTGAAATGCAGCACTTTTAGAAAAGCCCCAACCAGAGTGTCCTGAAAATGCTTCTTGCTTTGGCTCCCCTATCACCAACCACAGCTCACAGAACGGCCGCCGCCCGGAGCCCCAGGCTCGCCTCGCTCCTCAACCGCGGCGCCAGCTGGAGCCCAAGCTGCGCTCGTTCAGCGGTTCATCCACCTCTGGCCTGCTGGTCCCTGAGGAGAATTTGCCTCAGAAAAGGTCCGCGGAGAAGCGTGCGGCCAGTCTCATAAGTTCGAGGCCAGACGACCAGCATCGGAAGTGCGGGGACGCGGCGACAACTCCAGGTCGTCCTCGGGCGTCCAGCCGTCAAGGAGTATCCGAGCCCCTGTGTGAGGCGTCCGCAGCTCCGCCTCAGGGACAGGTGACGGGCTCGCGCGCGGCACCGCCGGAAACCCGGTCTCCCTCAGGCGCCGCGCACCAAGCCTCTTGGGCAAGGACTTCCCACGCCTTCCCGCGCCAGAAGCCACGGC
>NW_006298351.1:1665828-1684314 GCF_000327345.1 Myotis davidii
TTGGACGTGAAGGAGGGGAGGGCGTGGGGAGGAGGGTGAGGCGGGAGGCTTGGTTGAGGAGGGAGGGAGGGATGTCAGGAGTGGGAGTGCGGGATGGTTGGGGATCGGGGCCCGGTGTGCGGCGCCGGCGCCGAGAGGAGCAGGGGGCCGGGTGGCAGGGATAACGGATGGTTTGGGCGTCCTGACGAGTGTCATGGTAACAGGCGAACTACAGTACATGGAAAAGTGGGATATTGGGAAGAAATGTGAAGAGGAGGGTTAAAAAAGGAGCGATTTTTGAAGTAAAAACTTGGTTCAAGTCTTGATGCTGTCACCTCATGTTTCCCTTAACCAGCTCTCTCTGTGACTTTGGGCGCCTTCCTTAATTTTCCTGAGCATATGTTTTTTCTTTTGTAAAAAAAAAAAAATTACTAATGACTTTTGAGTGTACGGTACGTGTCAGCTTCGGTTCTAAATTGTTTGCATGTATCAGCTCATTTAGAACTTAAAATAATTTGTATGAGGTTACCATCCCCATTTTAAAAATGATGAAACCAAGGATCAGAGAGGTTAAGTAATTGCCCCGATTTCACACAGTATGGAATTTGAATTTAGGCCGTTTGGTTCCAGAATCCACTCTTAATTCTTAATGATGCACTGCTTCTCGTACATGAGGTTAATCATTCTGATCTTATGCAGTATCTGCAAGGATTTAAATTCGGTACTGTCTTTAGAGTCCTTAGAACAGTCCTTTTTTCATTCATTCAACAAATATTTATTGTGCACCAAACAGTAGACAGAGAGTCCCTGCTTAAATTCTAGGAGGAGAAACAAGCAATAATATAGTAGTTTCACCATAATAATTTAATTCTAATTGTAAGGTGTTATAAAGGAGGCCACACTTTAGCCGGTTTGGCTCAGTGGACAGAGCATTGGCCTGAGGACTAAAGGCTCCCGGGTTCCATTCCTTCAGTCAGGGCACGTCCCTCAGTTGCAGGCTCAATCCCCAGCATGCGGGAGGCAACCAATCGATATGTCTCTCTCACATCAATGTTCCTCTCTGTCTCTCACCTTCCCTTCCACTCTCCAAAAAATTCAATGGAAAAATATCCTCGGGTGAGGATTAGAAAGAAAAAGGAAAGAGACCCCTTTGTGCAGAGACCATAAATAACAGGAGGATAAAATCCTGCTGTGCATCCTGAGTGTAGAAACCCTGTCTTCTCAGCTCTGTATCATTAGAGCCAACCACAGTTCATGGAGCAAAAAGTTGCCCAATAAATGTGGATGACTGAATAAATAAATAAGGTGTGAGAAGCTTGGGTCTTAGAGTACCTGAGTAGAATGGAGAGAAAGGTGAGAGGTTAATTCAGGATGTTAATAGGCTAGAGGAGGACGCAAAAGTCAGGGTGTTAAGAGGGAAAAGCGAGCAGCTAGGTAATTATGTTGGATGAAGAGGAATAGGTGGGGGTTGGAGTGTTTTCTTTGAGTAGAGAAATAATTAGAAGTCAGAATTTTGGAATGGATTAGGGTGTCAGAATATTTGCTGGGATGAGCATTTTGGGAAATCAGGGTATATATGAGCAGTTTGGGAAATCAAAATGGATATGAAAGTGCTGAGGCAGAGTACTGAAAGAGCAATAAAGAAATAATGGAGGAGAATAATACAACATTAGAGAATTGGGACAGAATTCATGGGAAAATTTAGCAATCAGAATGGTATGAAGGATGGGGGGCGGAGACCATGTATAACCGGGAGATAAAATCCTGCTGTGCATCTTGACAATTGCTTTTGGAAAGAAGAGGAGCTGGATTAGAGACTTTGGAGAGGAATGGCAATGAGGACAAGAGAAAGTTAAAGAGTAAACATATTTAAATGGGTCCAAAGGTATGGAATAAAGTAGAATTGTAAGGGAAGTATTGAGATGTGATTAAAGGGCTAAGGGATGTAGTGGAGAGGAATATAGAGGTCAAGAAATGGGCATGGATATCTGCATATTGGAGTGGACTGGGAAGAGATGGAAGGCTTGGGGATTATTGAGGTCTGCCTCATTTAGAGAAGATCAGAGAAGATGGAAATTAGGAATGTTAGGAAAGGCTGGATAGAGGTGGCGGTGTGCTCTCTACCAAGCTGTGAAGGATGGGATTGTTAGATCAAGGCAAGTATCTGAGTCTTGGAGTGACACGATGAGTAGTGTTTTGTTGCCTTGCCATATGATTCTGATTATCATATCACTCCAGTGGCTTTCTCTTGCTCTGCAGACTACCTTGAGTGCCTTCAATATGTGTTTCCAGTTCTGAATTTTTGTTTGGTTTTATTTTCTTTTTGTCCTGCCTCTTCACACACTCTAGCCCTACCTTTCAGCTCTGTCTTCTCTGTTCTATTGCTTGGTCTTTGTTTATGTTATTGCAAACTACATCTTAAGGCCAAGCAACCTTCCCATCTCTCCCTTAAAATTGTAGTTCAAGATTTACTATCTCCAGGTGGTAGCCTCTGAAATAATGCTAGCCATTCTCAAACACAGTAAATCCCCAGTTCAGTGAGTTGGCTATTCTATGAGATTGTAATATATATGTGTTGTTTCAATGTCCAGGCTCTGCGGGAGCTATGGAACTCGGGGAGGGGATCTGGGAATGCACTGTGATGTTGGAACCATCTCTTAATCTTTCATATTACAATTCATAAAAGGAAGGAGCTGATTTAGATTTCTGGAATCCATTCTAATTTTATTTTAATCTCTGTAAGTGAGTAAGGCAGAGTTTTCTATCAGGAGAGGCAACAGAGGACTTCATGATAGTCTAGTAAAGCCCAAAGAGTTTTTGGTCACTAGGATGTTATGTAAGGAATTCAGGATGGTTCAGTATTTTAAGAATTAAAAGATTAAGATGCAGGATATAAAATAATTGTACTGCATAAAAATAAGATGTGCTTATTTTAACCAAGAAACTAAAAACATATAAAGTTTATTTTTTTAGCATGTAGCATACATGATTATTTTAATTTTATAAATTTCTATCATACTATGGGATAGAGAAAGATATATAGAAATGAGAACTGAGCCTTGTCCCTCCACTCTTATTTTTTTAAATCTGTTACTCTTATTTTTTGAATCTGTTACTCTTATGAAAACTACATTTAATTTAAGAAAAAATAAAATTTTACCTTTAAACCATATGCTTCTTAGATCTTCTCAAGTTTGAGTATATTATTTTTATTTAGAAAGCTAATGCCAGTACATCTTAGCACTGAATCATTAATATTACTGAGCCTTTTCTGTGGCAGAATGGTGTGATATCCTATACCAGTGGTCAGCAAACTGCAGCTCTCGAGCCACATGCGGCTCTTTGGCCCCTTGAGTATGGCTCTTCCACAGAATACCATGTGTGGGCGCGTATGTACAGTGCGATTGAAACTTCATGGCCCATGCGCAGAAGTTGGTATTTTGTGGAAGAGCCACACTCAAGGGGCCAAAGAGCTGCATGTGGCTCGTGAGCCGCAGTTTGCCAACCACTGTCCTATATAATAAAAGCCTAATGTGCTAAGTGTCGGGTCAACTGGTTGACTATTTAACCAATCAAAGCATAATATGCTTATGATATGCTAAGGCTGCTCAACCGCTGGTTATGATGTGCACTGACTACCAAGGAACAGACCTTCCAACGGGTAGATTAGCTTGCTGCTGGGGTCTGGCCGATTGGGACTAGGCAAGATGGGGCTGGACATGCCCTGGAGCCCTCCTGTGGCCCCTCTCTGGCCCTGATTGTGCACTGGTGGGGTTCCTTGGCCTGGCCTGCACCCTCTTGCAATCCGGGACCCCTCAGGGGAGGTTGAAAAGCTGGTTTCGGCCCAATATCGCAGGTCAAGCCGAGGGACCCCACTGGAGTATGAGTTTGTGCATTGGGCCTCTAGTAAGACATAAGAAGTATTTACCACACTTGTGAAATCAGGACCAAAAACCTTGTGACTATGTCATAAATAGCAGTTATGTGAATTGGGGGAAGCTTTTCTGACTTATCTGGAGGTTTAACATGAAAAAAATGAAAGAGAAAGTAAAGACACATAGAAGTTTGCAGTTTAAAGTGACTGGACTACTGGAAAAAAGGCAGTTGGCCATATTTTACCATATAACTGAAATAATCATTCTTAAAAAACAAATATAGCAGGTTTTGCTTCCTTCAAACTAGATCATGAGTTCAGTGATGCTATGGTATTAAATTTTCTGGCTTTTTCCCATAGGCATTAATCACTATTTAGGGAACATTGGAGGAAGAACAGGATTGGAGGAAAATGAAGGAGAAATGGGGAAATGATAAATTCAATTTGGACATGTTGAATTTATGCCAGTGAGGTGTCAAGTAGGCAGTTAGGATTAGAAGTCTAGAACTCAGAGAAAAATTAGATTGAAGATATAAATATCAGTAGACAGGTGGCATTGGGAGCCATGGGTGTTGTATCAGCCATTCTCAACCTGTGGGTCATGACCATTGGAACACATATATAGCTATTTACATTACATAGATATTTACATTATGATTCATAACAGTAGCAAAATTACAGTTATGAAGTAGCAATGAAAATAATTTTATGGTTGGGGGTCACCACAATATGAAGAACTGTATTAAAGGGTCGCAGCATTAGGAAGGTTGAGAACCACTGTTTAGATTGTTTAAAATGTGATTAGAGAGAGACGAGAAGAGACTTGAGGACTCTGACATTTAAAGATTGAATAGAGGAGTGTAAGCCAGCAAAGGAGGCTAAGGAGTGGCCAGGGAGGCAGGATGATACCTGGAGAGAGTAGTATCCCAGAAGCCAGAGGAAGAAACTGTTTTAGAAAGGAGAGTGTGCTCATCAGTATTAAGTACTGCTGGTTGCCACATATTTTCAGCCTCCTGCATTCTAGGACAGCGGTGGTCCTCAGACCACTGGTGGTCCATGAGGTTTGAAAGGTTGGCGACTACTGCTCTAGCACACCTTGCAGGTAGAAGGGGCTTTGTGACTAGTTCTGGCCAATAAATTGAAAACAGAAATGGAAAGTAGATCTGGCTGGAGCATGTGTCAATACAAGACCCTATGGAGGTCTCCTTTCCTTCTGGCAAAGTGATCGGCAATGTTTGAAATAGTGTCTGCTCTTGTCAGCGTAGTGTGGATCCTAGCATCTGTAGCTTCTGAGTTTATAACTTTGTAGTTTTGAAAATTCTAGAAATATATTAATTTGTTTTGATAGCTCTAAAAAACTAACCTTGTTAAATATACTGAAAACTCTTACAGGTTTTGGTGGACACTTGGCTGCTTGCAATGAGGAAAGGTTCTCAACAAAAATTTCCCAAGTCAAAAATGCCATCATCATCTCTTATGCCCAATATGAGATCTAGGTCACTTTCACCTTTAGGTGGATCCAAGACTCCACCTTTTCATTCTGGAGGACAGTGGTGTGAGCAAGTTGGGATTGCAGATGAAAACACTATACAGTTGAACTACCACGACCGTAGAGGTACCACATTCTAATCTAAGACTTTGACCACATACTCTTAAAGATGGAAAATAATGAACTTAACTATTTTGGGTCCAAATGTAACATATATCCTGGTACTAACTTGACCTATTGTTTTTATTGACAGACATTGTACAAGGACAGTGGAGGGTGGAGGCTCCTGGGTGAGGTTGAAGATGTCTGAAAAGTTTCAGAGAAGGGAGTTTCAGAAAGAGAAAACTTTATTTCTTATGGTGGGAGAGTGCCTTAAAGCTCATCTGCCAAATTTATCATAAGGGGGTTCACTGCAGAATGGAGTGCCTTAATTCCGTAGAAACATGTTACCTGCCCGTGGGCTATCCACCAGCTGCTTATTGGCAAGCTGCTTATTGTGAATGGACTAATTTCCATGTGAGGGCATATATATGTTCCACCAAGGTTTTTATTTTTTTCTTAAAAGCATTCTGTTAGTTTTGGAAAAAATAGATTTTTTTTCTAAGAATCTATTTAATTGATTAAATGTGAAAGAAAACTATAATTTATTTGCTAAGTCACTAAATCAGAACCATCAAACTCTCTTGACCTGAATATGTGATCAGTTTTTATTAATAAACATTATCAGCATTGAGTTTAGACTATACCCTTACTGTCAGTTGGTATACTATTATTTCTAATTTGATATTTTAGAATATTAGTCATTTTCTTTCCTAGAACAGCCAAATTACAGAAAAAGACTATGATTATTTATGAGTTAATATTACATTTCTTTGATAAATAATCATAGAGAGTCTTTGGCACACAACGTGGATCTGAACCCAGGATTAATTTTTTTCTGACTCGTAAAGAAAGAACCAAGAGGCAATTTTCTTTTTATGGTTGTTTGTAAACTGTAACATGGCTTACATAAACTCTGATGGCAATATCCAGAAAGGTATTAGGGCAGGATGTGTTATCCATCATGTTAGTACTTTATCTGTATAAAATGATAATGATCTTATTTATTTAAAAGCAACAAATTTGAGTTTCTCACTATTAAAAAAAATAGGAAAAGAGGATTTTTTAGAATTTAAGCGTTTTTTTGCCCTGACCGGTGTGGCTCAGTTGGTTGGAGCATTATCCTCTGCACCAAAAGGTCAAAGGTTCGAATCCTGGTCATGACACATAACCTAGGTTGTGGGTTTGATCCCTGGCTCTGGTCAGGTGGGTACAGGATTCAACCGATCGATGTTTCTCTCTCTCCCTTCTCCTCTCTAAAAATTATGAATGCGTCTTTGGATGAGGATTTTAAAAAAGAAAGAAGAATGTAGTGTTTTTGAACTTTAGATGGGAACAAACAATAAATAGTGCCAGTATTTTTTAATTACTAAAAACACCAGTGCTGCATATGATTAAAAGTTTAAGTTTTAGATTCATCTGCCAGGATTCAAGTTCTGGATTTCATATTGCTAGTTGCAAGACTTTGAACAAATTATACATTTTTAAATAAATGTGAATGGTAATTTCTATCTCAGAGATTTGTTGTACAAATTACATTTTTAAAATGTAAAGCATTTAGAATAAAGCTTGGAACACAGCTAATACAGAGTGGGGGCAAAAGTACATCTACAGTTATGAGTATTTGAAACAGAGTTTATTCTTGTATTATTACTGTAAATCTATTTTTGTTCCATACTGTATAGAGTATAATTTATGGTCATTATTATGAAATGCTATATAAAGTAAAATATTGTTAAAGTATTGCAATTAGAACTCGCCAGCTGTTTTTACATTTGCATGGCTTAAAAATTTTTTTGTTATTTAACATCAAAATAATTTGTTTTTCAGAATATTCATGTCTTCCTCAGCTGATAATGATTTGTATCTGTAATTTCAGAAGCTGGTTCACATGCAGGAGTCCGATACATTACAGAGGCTCTTATAAAAAAACTTACTAAACAGGACAATTTGGCTTTGGTAAAATCTCTGAACCTTTCACTTTCTAAAGAAGGTGGCAAGAAATTTAGGGTAAGTTACCAACATTTCTGAACATAGGCATTATTTTTTACGTTTCTGTGCTTTAAAACTGAGAAAAAAGATTATATTAGATTTACAGTAACATCTCATCCTAATGTCACCTAATTTGTAGCAGACCTTTTATTGTTTTCCCGTGAAATTTCTACATCAGAAGTATATGACATCTTTAAATTCATAAGTACCTATTATCTTATACATTATTGACTCTAGAGAAGAAGTTGGCATACTACAGTGTGCTAGATCAGGCTTGCTACTCACTTTTGTAAATAAAACTTTATTA
Source organism: Myotis davidii (assembly GCF_000327345.1). Classification (NCBI taxonomy): domain Eukaryota; kingdom Metazoa; phylum Chordata; class Mammalia; order Chiroptera; family Vespertilionidae; genus Myotis; species Myotis davidii. Next base: position 1,673,569 of record NW_006298351.1, read on the forward strand.
GAACACAACCACACTCATATTGTCTGTGGTTGTTTTTACACTACAATGGCAGAGGTAAGCAGTTGTCACAGAGACTATGTCCCCACAAAGCCAAAAATATTTACTGTTTGGCTTCTTGCAGAAAAAGATTGCTGATCTCTTATTCATATAAACTATACAACATGAACACATTATAATAGACAACTTAATTTTTAAATTAAGAAATATAAACTTAAATGCCTACAACATTAGTCACAAAAATTAATCCCAGAAGGTTGAAGATCTTAATGAAAACAAAAGTCAACAAAAATGCTCTGAAAGTACTAGAGAAGAATGTAGGTGAATAAATTTCAAAATCTTGGCGTGGGAAGGCTCTTCTAAGCAAATACCAACCCTAATACCATAAAGAAAAATATTGACAGATGTAGCTTACATAAAGATTAAAAATTGTGTTTAATGAAAGATATTGTATAAAAAGTTAAAAGAAAAACAGCAAACTGGAAGGTAGTGTTTTCAACATATGTAACAATACCCACATACTATAAAGACTTCTACAATTCAGTAAGAGATAACAATGAAAAATGTTCAAAGGATATGACCAGGCATTCACAAAAGTATTATAAATGGCTAATATTAACATGAAGATGTGTTCAACTTTATTAATATCAAAGAAATGTGAAATAAAATTCATCAATTGATTGTATACTTACTGAGTTTGTACTCACCAACCCAGCAGTTCTCTTTGATATCTACTCTATTTGATACTATTTGCCCATGTATCTAAAAGTGTCTATATAGTTATGTTTATTAAACATTATTTAAAATAGACAAATTGGAAATAACCAAATGTCCATCAATAGGGGATTGTTACTAGTAAATAAATTATGGTGCAATAATAGACAATGGAATACTATTAAGTTTCTTTAAAAATAAGTTAGAGCTCTGTGCAGTAATGTTGGAGTATGTAAACGGCATATTTAATGAAAGAAAAAATTCTAAAACATTTTATATAGTAAGATCTCAAAATATTTTTTTTTAATTCTTTTTTTCTATATGTGTTATCTTTGAACAGTGGGATTTTTTTTTTTTTACAAGGGCCTGGTGACCTGATGAGAGCTTTTATTTGTTTTGTCTGAAATTTTTACTAGAATATATTTATGTCTTACTCATGTAGTTAAAAAGGAAAAAGAATAAATTCTGTAGTATAAAGGTCGCTAAAATGAAATATCAAATCAGTATATCTTTACTGTCTGATTATTATGTCAGGCATTACGTTAAGTTGTGGGAGTACATAGAGAAGTGAATAAGCTTAGTTTCTAGTCTCTGGGAATTTAGAGTTTAGCGTGAAGAATGCCTAGGATTAAGAGGAGAAATAATGAAGGAGAACCATAGAGCAGGGGAGAGGCCAAACAGGTGAGAACTGAAGGCAGGAAAGGATGATATGAAATGTCACAGGACAGTCAAATAGGGTGAAAATTTAGAAGTCACTTGGATTTAGCAATTAAAAAGCCCTTCCTTCTACTTCTCAAATCTACCAACTTCATTTTTTCAGGGCTTTTACATCTTTTTTCTCTGCCTCCATCTGTTCACACACCTAGCTTCTTGTTGTTAAAGTCTCAACTCAGTGTACTTCCTCTGTGAGCCTTCTCTCACCACCCAATCACAATTAGCCACCTTCTCCTCAGTCACTCTCTCTTATTTCAGTCAACAAATATTTTAGTACCCATTATGTGCCAACAACAAATAAAAAAGAAAAACCCTGTCCTCTTAGTGCCTTGTATTCTGTCATATCATGTTATCTTTATTTTCTTGTTAGGATACTTCACTCTCTGAAAATTTTATTTATTTTTTATTTGCTTATTGGCTTTCTCTGTGAATGAAAATAATAACCTTGTTTTTCTAATTCATCACCATATTTCTAGTACCTGAACAGCTCTTGGCAAACACATATTCATAAATATTTGTGTAAGGGATGAATGATCTTGGAGAGAACTGTTTGAATACCTAGTAAGGGCAGAAGATACATTGCCTTACCAATAGAATAAGAGTGAATGGGAGGCAGAATGAGCAAGTGTATATAACTCTTGTGAGAACATGGTGGCAAATGAGAGATAAGATGATGCTTGATAGGAAAACAAGTTCAGTCTGAGCTGATCTGTATTATATAGAAGAGGTTGAGTATATTGAACATAGGCTTCTGCAGCCAGGCAGTTGTCTAGTTTACTGGTATATCCATTGCCTGGTGACATATCTGGTATGTAATAAGTATGTAATGAATATCTGTTAAATAGTGACTGCTTTTAAACTTGAGGGCAAGATCCAGGAGAGAGAAAGAGATTGAAGATGCAAGAGTATGGGGAGAGGAGATGGGTAAGGTTACGCAAGAGCCCAAGTCCCTTGCTGAACTTTGAAGAAAGGAGAGGAGAGAGGGAGAAACATGAAAAAGTTAAGATGGAGGAAAAAGTTAAGTTGAGGTGGGGAAATCTTGTTGGATAGTCTTGCACTTCTTAGTATATAGGTAGTGTTTTCCACTTGGAGAGTTTGTGGGCTTGAGGAGAGCCGCTACTCCTGGTCAGGAGAGCCCCGCCAAGGCCTTGTCCAGGACAGCAGTAAGGGCTTATTCTCATGACTGATCAAAATCGCCTCTGATACATGTATTTATATGTTGTGCTTATGTCAGGACTTCTGTTGTATAAAATATTTATTCATTTGTTTTCAATTAGTATATCGAAAATTTGGAAAAATGTGTTAAACTTGAAGTACTGAATCTCAGCCATAATCTAATAGGGAAGATTGAAAAGTTGGATAAGCTGTTAAAATTACGTGAACTCAACTTATCCTATAACAAGATCTGGTAAGTAGGTACTTCTTTAGGTAGCATTGCAGGGTCATTGTCTTTGTTAAAGAGGTAGATTAATGCTGCCCACGTTACTGAAAGAAATCTTTGAAACAGCAGGCACTTTGATCCTTGATTCATTGATAATCTGGCCCTTCACAAATAGTAATTGCCTTCATGTTTTGGCATTACTAAAGTACGGAATAATATCTATAGAGTGTTATCAAAGGAGATATGTTTTTTGAGTACCAAATTTTATCTTAATTCCATTTTTGACAGGAAGTTTTCCCAGGTAGTCTTTTGATTCATTGCCTATTAAGAAAGTTGACATGAAGCAGTATGTTTTAACTCTCTCATTTTGATGCTAAAGATATTTCAACTCGTTTTCATCCTGTGTGTTTATCCTGATGTTCTTTGCTTATTAATATAAGAAATATACTCCCAATCTTGTTTCCATTTCATAATTTGTATTACTGTAAGGTAGAAACATAATAAAGTTGACTGGCTAAAACTGCACATAAAAACTTGTTATATACAAAATGATACAAATGTTTTTGCATCTGTATACTTTTCCTACATTAGACTTGGTATACATAATGACCAAAAAACTAACAGTGGCAGAAGTTCTAATATGACAGAAATAAATGGGAAAATAACTGGTTAATGGATCAAATCCTTAATATAAAGTTTGTATAAAAATAATCTCGATAAAAAATAATTTCAATAAAATTAATATGAAAATAAAGAAGCTTGGAAGTATTTGCCCAGTATACTTTCCTCTTGACCAAGTAATGAAATTGACAATTAAATTGGAATTAACTTGGGAAAATATTTCATCAGTGATAATTCATCACTATGGTGATAAATGTTTTATTAATTTAAATATTTTCATTAAAATATTTATGTTTCTAAATACAGTATTATTCTGGGGAGTCCACAAGCCCAAAACAGCAGGCCTATTCTGCTTGCGTAGCTAATCTTTTGGTAATGATTTAAGGTAATAAGGATATCTTCTCTTGTGCAGGGCTGTAATGCATAGCCCTGTGTGCTGTTGAGTTTTCCAGCTTTCCCACTGCTAGTACTCTTACAGTGGCCGGTAAGAATGCCCTTCTTTTCTGTGGGATCATAAAGTTTGATAGTAAGACAGGTAGGATTCCTGGCAACAGTCATAAAGAGCTTACCAAAACTGTTGTTGTAGATTTATTTTTAGCTGCTTTTTTGGGTTCTCACTTATGAAGAGGATTGATAAATTATAATTATGAAAAGTAATCCCACATAAAACAAAGTCTGTTAATTCTAAAAATACAGTAGAAGAACTCTATTATGGTACTTACTTAGTTTGACTTTACCCTTTGGTTTCCAGCAAAATTGAAGGCATAGAACATATGTGTAATCTGCAAAAGCTAAACCTTGCAGGAAATGAAATTGAACATATTCCAGCATGGTTAGGGAGGAAGTTAAAATCTTTGCGAGTCCTCAATCTGAAAGGCAACAAGATATCATCGGTAAGTTATTCAAAGAAGCAAGAATGTTTTTCAATTTTTTGGGCTTATTGAAAAAATGATTAAAATTTAAGTTTTAAAAAATATGTAATACTCTTTGTAATACTTTAAGCAATAAATAATAATAAATAAATAAATAAATAAATAAATTTAAAAAATGGGGTCTCTTAAGGTCAATGGTCTTTTGATGAAACATTTAATTCAAACATAGCCCTGGATTCTCGGGTAATTAAATATAAGCAGTTCTGGTTTTACAAGGTTCCATGGTAACTGAGAGTTGACCTCTTAACATTTTCACATACTTCATTTTATTTGAGACGGAGAACACTTGTTAAGGTGAGAGTGCAGGGATTCTTTTTACAAAATACTCTGAGATAGGTACTGTAGTTTTATTCCCATTTTAAAGTAAAGTCTCAGAGAGGATAAGTCTCTTACTTAAAATCACACACCTTGTACCAGGATTCAGGCCACTGAATGCCTGGAATAGATTTCTTTTTTTCAAATGTATGAATTAACCTCGATAATAGTTTTAGGAGGTTAATTACTAGCTTTTTATAATAGTGATTTTATCATGGTTCACATAATCTGATGATGTATATTTTTCTGTTGAGTATAACTTATGATTTTATTTGATATACAGTTAGATGTTCAATAAACATTACTAAGTAAAAACATTAATATATTTACATCTGTATTAAAATTGGAACAATCTGTTGTAATTTAAAGAACATCAGTCTTAAAATAGAAAATAAAAGATGTGCCTTCTAATATGTGTCTAGACTTGCCTTCTATGACCTTGGAGAATTCCTTCATCTCTCAAAAACTCAACTGTTTACTTGGAGAAAACAATTTCTACCCTGCCTCCTTTACAGGAGTGTTTATAAGCTCAGATGAAATGATAGATGTGAAAATACTTTAAAATAGTAACTCTAAGGTTGTATTCCTTAAACCTTTGTTCGTGGAAGCCAACAATAATAAACAACACTTGTTTAATGCTGTTCAGTTAACACTGTCTATGTTTTCTTATTTCATCTTTATAAAGATCTGATAAGGTGACAGCCCAAGAGCCTCAGAGCCCCAAGCCCCATGCCGTGTTGCACAGCCTAACCTTGGAACTCTTAGGGCTTATGGGCTGATAAGAGGAGAGAGCCATGAATCCAAAGGTTGCCACAAATATTCCTCAAATAGTTGATCCTTAGATAGTACTAAACATCAGCTGATGTCAACAGGAACATCTTTCAATAAATACTTATGATTATTTCTAATTTTGTTTTTTTTGTTTTTAAATATATTTTATTGAGTTTTTACAGAGAGGAAAGGAGAGAGAGAGAGATAGAGAGTTAGAAACATCGATGAGAGAGAAACATCGATCAGCTGCCTCCCGCACATCCCCCACTGGGGAAGTGCGCGCAACCCAGGCACATGCCCCTGACCGGAATCGAACCTGGGACCCTTCAGTCCGCAGGCCGATGCTCTATCCACTGAGCCAAACCAGTTTCGGCTATTTCTAATTTTGTATCACTTTCTTATCCCACTTCATATTTGACACTAGAGGCCCAGTGCATGAAAGTCGTGTACTTGGGGAGTGGGGGTCCCTCTTGCAGTCCGGGAGCCCTCGGGGGATGTCCAACTAATGGCTTCGGTCCATCAGTCGGACATCCTTAGTGCTGCCACAGAGGCAGGAGAGGCTCCCGCCACTGCTGCTGTGCTCACCAGCCATGAGCCTGGCTTCTGGCTGAGCCGTGCTCCCCCTGTGGGAGCGCACTGACCACCAGAGGGCAGCTCCTGCATTGAGCGTCTGTCTCCTGGTGGTCAATGCATGTCATAGTGACTGGTCGTTCCGCCATTTGGTCGATTTGCATATTAGACTTTTATCATATAGGATTACTTCTGTTAGGTATGTTTATGATTTTTAAATTATACCAATAATTTTATATATATCATTTCAGCTTCAAGATATAAGCAGATTGAAACCACTTCAAGATTTAACTTCTCTGATCCTAGTTGAAAATCCAGTTGTGACCCTTCCTCATTATCTCCAGTTTACCATTTTTCACCTCCGTTCACTGGAAAGTTTGGAAGGTCAGCCAGTAACCACTCAGAAGAGACAGGAAGCTTTTGAGAGATTCAGTTTAGGTAAAGTAACATTAAAAATTTTTTGGGGGGTGGGAGAGTAGATAATTTAGAACTTACCCAGAGAAATATATTATGAATTTTATAATGCTGTTAAAATTTGCACCATAAATGGAAATGGCACCATAAATCAATTAATTTAACAAATAGTCATTGAGTCAGGCACTGAATCTGGTACCCAGGACACAATGGTGAGCAAGGCATATAGTACTGGCTTTTGTGCAACTTGCATTTTAGTGGAGAAGATGGACAAAAGATAAGTAAACACTGATAAAGTAGCAGTGGAGATCCCGTTTTTGGGGAAAGTGGTGTAAAGAAATGGCTCTCTGAGGAAGTAACATTTAAGCTGATGGCAAAGGCAACAATGGAGCGTGAAAAGGAACAGCTTATACTTTGAGGTTGGATAGACCTTGTTGAGTTAGGGAACTGAAAGAAGATCAGTATGACTGGAGGGATAGCTCATGAAAAAGTTTGGAGTGATGGGGTGGGGTGAGATAGGACAGGTCCGTAGGGTTTGAATTTGACTTCAGGTGCAGAAGAAAGCCATTGACAGTTTTTAATTGTCATGAGCAAGTTTATTATATATTAAGATTATTTTTTATGCAGTATGGAGAATGATTTGGAGCAGAGCAAAATAGAGCTATAGGGACATATGAGAAGGCTATTGGAGAAATCTAGGCTAGAAATGTTGATGGGTTGTATTTAGGTGGTGGGTATGGTATCGATGGATCAGTTTTGGAGGTTCAGCGGCACTTTCTAATGGATTGGAAATTCCCAAACATTTGACTTGAGTAAGTGCTTGGATGGTGATGTTATATATAAAAATGGGAGAACTTGGAATGCTGAATTTAAATGTGAGACAGACAAGAAGAATTAGAAATGTGAGTCTGGAGTTCAAAGAGATAAGTACTAGAGATATAAATTTAGGAGTCATCAGCATAAAAATAATTTAATTCCACCAAAATCAATGAGCTCACTCAGGCAGGTGTTGGGATGAGCAAGAAGGAGAGCCAGCTAAGGAAACTTAGAAAGAGAGGTCAGCAAGGTAGGAGAAAACCAAGAAATAGTGGGTTGCAAAAGCCTACAGAGGAAGGTTTCAAGAGAGGAAGTGGCCAGCTCTGTTGAATGTTGCTGATACAGGAAGAAGTAAAATGAGCACAGAGAAGTGCCTTAGATTGGCAACATAGGATGATCTTGACAAGAGAAGTTAAGGCGTGGTTAGGACAAATGCTAGCTTATAGATAGAAGAGTGAATGGGAAGAAGACATTTGGGTTAAGATTTGAAATTTCCTCTCCTCATGCCTAATAAGTGAGTTTTAAAAGTTAAAAATTTAAAAAGTTTCACCAATAGCTTCTAGACCAGGAAGTGAGGCAGAAGCCACCTCAAAATTAGTAATTAAAGAAACAAGAGTGGAGAGAGAAATCATGGCTCAGTTCTTTTGATCCTTGAGAAAAGATGGAGATGAGAGCAGAGAAAAAAGAAAGAAAGTCTTTTAATAAAAGAGGAACGGACACTTTCTCCATCAGAAGGGAGAGAAGATGTGTGCAAGTGTGGGAAGTTTTGTTGCTTTAATGGTGGGAAAATGAGGAAGTTTCCACTGGTGGGGTCTGTTCTGTCATGAAATATGAGGTCATCAATTGAGAAAGAAAATAGAAGGAATATGGGGATGGGGTTGTAGAGAAAGAGGAAGGTATGAAATATCCATTTTAGAATGTTAGGAAATGAGCTTGTGTATTCAACCATTTGAAATTGATGTTAGTCTACGTTGACTTATAAAAATGAAGGTTTCACCTGCTGGTGTGGCTCAATGGTTGAGCATCAATCTATGAACCAGGATTTCTGGTCAGGGCACATGCCGGGGTTGCAGGCTTGATCCCCAGTGGGAGGCGTGCAGGAGACAGCCAATTGGAAATTCTCTCTCATCATTGGTATTTTTATCTCTCTCTCCCTCTCCCTTCTTCTCTGAAATCAATAAAAATACACTTAAAAAAAATGAAGTTTTCATATGGTTTGAACCAAAACTTGAGAAAGATAAATTTGTACTAGTGTGGGATTCCCCCTAACTCCACATTTATTACCCTGAAATTTATGTTTTAGAATCATTAAAAATATAAATAATAACAAAAGAATATAAATAATGCAAAGGAAAGTCATCATATAAGTATAGTCTTGGGGAAAATGTTTAAATTACGATTCATTTATGACTTGGAATATTTATTAAGAGCCTTTAATATGCTGAGCTCTTGGAATTCACTGGTGAGCCAGATAGGTGCATTTTCTGCTTTCACAAAGCTTTAGTGGGGAAGGCAGATAGCCAAACTATTTGATCACATTGTACAATTCCCTGTGTAATGAAGGGCATAACAGAGGTGCAGGGTGGTCTGAGAGCATTCCTGAGCCTGGGGCAAAGGAAGAGTTAGGGAGACTTTTCAAAATATTTCTAAAACTAAGACATGGAGGATGCAAAATAGGCTAGTTATAGATAGAAGAAGACAGTTCCAAGTGGAAGGTATTAGTAAAAGCCTGCAGGTGAGAAGAGGAATTACAAATTTGAAGAATTAGAATCATTTCAGAAAGGCTGCAGTGAGGTGTACTTGCAAGTGAGCCTGGAGAGGGAGTTTGGGACCAAATCATGGAAGAGCCTTGTCGTCATTCTTGTAGGCTTTTTGGATCCTATCCTGAGCATAATGGGGAGCAGCCTTTGAAGGATTTTAAGATAGTATAGTATTTTGTAAACATGCTTGCAGCATCCTTTAGTATGTAATTACTAATATAAAATAAAAAGCATATTTTTTATAAGAGAATGGGAAAAAACTTCATTCATCAATACACTAATTGAATCAAATACTTGGAAGAAAAATCTTTATCTTTAAAATTGTTATCCAAATGATGACTTCTTACCTCTTAATTAAATCACTTTAGTTCAAGATAGTCTTCCCCCCCAAAAAAACAAAGTTATTCATAGTGAATAATGTTTTAAAATGGATTTTTAGAGAGAGGAAGAGGAAGAGGGAGAGAGAGAGAGAGAGAGAGAGAGAGAGAAGAGAGACTGAGCTCCGTTGCCTCCCGTATGCACCTGACTCCCATATGCGCCTAACCAAGGATCAAACCTGCAGCCCAGTATGTGCCCTGACTGGAAATCAAACTGCCACCACACCAGCCAGGGCTCATAGTGAATAATTTTAAAAGTAGAATTCTATTTACACTATTCTAAGAGTTCTTTTGCTTTTAGTTAAGTAATATTCTTACCTTTCTTCGACTAGGAAATATAATGTTCAATAAACTATTAAATTTGTATTGGCAGAAGAAATAGAAAGATTGGAAAAAGACCTGGAAAAGAAGATAATGGAAACTGAAGAGCTGAAGAGCAAACAAACAAAGTTCTTGGAGGAAATTAAAAATCAAGATAAATTGAACAAATCATTAAAAGAGGAGGCCATGTTACAAAAACAGAGCTGCGAGGAGCTAGAGAGTAACCTAAACACGAAAAATGAATTGGTAAGTTCATATTTTACATTGCTTTGACTATTTATGTTCTCTTGAAATAGAGAATTTTTTGTTCTTGGGTTTAAAAACACAACTTCCTGACCACAGAATGGGGAAGATGTGGTTTAACAGAAATATATGCAGAAGATTTTACAAGTTGTATTTGACTGGGTACTGTATGATATGGCTGCCCAAAAGATGAATGCTATCTTCAACTGCACTATGTGAAGTGCAGTACCTAGAACAAAGGAGGGAAGTGAAGCCTCTCACTCTGAGGAGCTGGTCAGACTGCCCATAGATGTGTATATTTTTTTAACAACAACATTGTTGGTGAGATTGTACGCTGGCAAAAACTTTCAGAAGGCAATTTGGCAAAATTATCCAAATTTAAATGGACATACCTAAGTCCTATATATTGGAAATATTATATGTAAGTGTTTATATAACATTTATTTATTATTATATACTTGTTATAACATTATATAATCTATATTTCCAATAAGATGTTCTGTAGAAATGGTAGCAAGAATATGTTGTAAAGATATTGTATATAAATATGCATATATATATATATATTCACACAAAGACATTCCCTGGAATATTGTTTATATTAGCAAACTATGAATAATAACTAAATTGTCTCTCTGTATATCTATGTGGTAGAATAATCTTGTTAAATATTAAAATGAGGTAGAGCTCTATGTCCTGATATGGAAGGATGTCTAAAACATTACTATTGAAAAAAAATGCTATAAAATAGTATATCAAGGATGATCCTATATATAAAGATAGTATATAATAGTATCAGT
>NW_006298351.1:1684342-1706565 GCF_000327345.1 Myotis davidii
GAAAAATGGTAGAATTTTTGACAGTATTTATTTCTGAGGAGTGAAATTATAGACTTTCTAATTGCCATTTATGCATATCTGTAATGCTTAAGTTTTATAAAATTTGGCTTTATGATTGAAATAGAAAGAAAATACATTTTAAAAGGGATTTAAACAGAATAGATAGTGTATGATCAGAAGGTACCTGACCTAGAGGCTTTAAAGGTCGTGAGACCACGTCCTATGAGGAATGGCCAAAGCAACCAGAAGTGTCCCGGTTGGAAAAGAGGCGACCCAGCGAGCTATGATGATTGCCTTCAGATAGTTAAAGGACCATTTCAAGAACGAGGGACTTAGACTTGTTGACTAAGGTAAAATTAAGAAGTAGCGAATAGAAAATACATGAAAACAATTTTTTTATTTAGTAATAAAGAAGAAATTGCTAATCGCTGTCCTGAGATAAATGTGGTAACTCTGGAATGTATTTGCTGTCACTGAAACATGCATATGCTCAGGGTTTGGGGAAAAGATACAAATGTTAGAGAGATGGACTAATGATCTTAAAAGGCTTTTTTAACTCAGAGAATCAGACTCTGTAAAATTATTAGGCTGCTACTTGTCCTTGAAGGAAAAGATAGATTGGTACTTTCTTTTTTTTCTTTTGACTGTTCTTTTTTTGATCTATGCATAGATCTAAGTTTTCTGAACTTAGAGAATTATACTTCTTATATATCTACGAAATCTTAGATACAAATATCTTTTTTTTTGCATTTCCCTTTTAAGATTGGCATTCTGACTTAATTGTAGACAAAAATTCTGCTTAAGCACTTACATTTTTAATAAGAAAAATAGTGTTCCCTCCTCTCTGTAGCAAGGGAAATAGCTTTATGAAATCCAAATACTTAACTGCCTCCTTGAGCTCTTCTTTGCCTGAGAAAAAAGGTTGCTTACACCAGGGGACATGATGCAAGGGCAGCTTCCCCAGCTCTATTAGTCAAATATTCAGAGCATATGTGGGTTCCTTCAAATGCCTCTTATTTGAAAGTAAGTTTTCAAATATGTTAGCTGTATTCTGAAGGCATATTATATATGATGATAACAATTTGGTGATTATCAATGGTTTTACATTATAAATGCATCTGTTGCTCTCCATTCCATAATAAAGTAGATTGTGTTGAACATTTTAATCATTGGAAACTTATGTGACAATTACTTTTATTTTAGTAGTAAACTCTTTATGCCATCACTTAACATTTCTATTTAAAATAAAAAAGAAAACCACACAAAAACCCCAGCACTTCCTGTGGTATCACTTGACATTTGTGAGCATTTAAACATTTTTCCAGAGTTATCAATCTTTTTTGTAATACAGGATATTAATCTTTTATTAAGATAAAAAAATCTTATAATTTCTATATGCTGACTCCCTGGTGCCTATTAGTCGGCCCATTGAAAACCTTGGCAAAATGTATTTTATGACTTTGCGCTACCTCCAAATTATGGTTTATTATAGTTGTCTAGTTTTCTCTTATATTTGTTTATATGTTGTTGATATGTTTGTGCTATGAATAAATGTTTTGTAAATTTTCAATGGTTTCTGCTGTTTTGTTTTTCTGTAACTATTTTAGAAAATAGACTGTGCTCTTCTTCCTGTCATGTTATTTTTGTTATTAACCATTTAAAAATACATTTGTATACAAAGTTAATATGTTTATTCTAACAAATTCTGCCAACATAAATGTATACAGTAGAAAGTGAAGATCTCATTTTCCTTCTACCCCATTGCCTGGATGTTAATGTATATCTTTTTTTGTTTTCTATGCTTGTACAATATACATGTAATTACACAATATATATATAATTAAATATATATACCTTTGATTATTTTTATGAGTTAAAAAATCTTACTATATATTAATTCTGCACCTTATTTTTTACAAAACAGTATATCATGGACAGCTCTCCAAGTTTAAAAATAATACACACATACCTGGGCACATACACATAATGTACAATACCCATAAATCTTTCTTATTCTTTTCAAAGTCTGTATTGTGTTCCATTATATGGATCCTCCTTAATTTATGTATCCTGCTATTATTGATGAATATTTAGTTTCCATTTTATTATTATTAGAAATAACACTGCATAGAAAATCTTTACATATATGTGTTAATACTTATAAATTTTATGCATTCATATTGGTAATTCCTTCGTCTAAATCACTACATTATTTTGAACTTGAAAAGAAGAAAAAAATGAAATCTTCTTGCTTTAATTTCACATTTCCTTAGTTGTTGGAGAATTCAGTGTTAAATATGTATTTATTAGCTATTTTGTATTCTTTAAGTTTTTTCACTTTTATATTGATTTGCTTATTCTTTTATTATTCCATAGGACTGTTCTATTTTATTTTTTCTGGGTTTTATTTGAGCCTGCATTTGAACATTTTCCATTCTCTGATGTAGAATATCTGGTGCTAGTATCATGTACAGTTTTATAATGTTTTCTAGTTTCATAAAGTAATTCTTCATGTAATAGGTCAACCTAAAAAGAAATGTAGTAACATTAAAGTAAAACTTCTGGTGGCCCTTTAACTATAGTAGTCCCCCTCTCCTGCCACCAACAAATATTAACTTTGATTATCTTTACCATTAATACTGCTCTTTGTCTTTTCGAAAGTTACTTAACTCCTGTTCTTTAGTTTCCTCATTTTTAAAATGAGGGTGACTTACGTGTCCTGCCAGTCTCTCAGAGTTGTGAGGACTTAATGAGGTGATGAATGTAAAAATAATTTGAAATGAATACAGCTAAGTAATGAAAGGTGGTAAATCTGTAACTCGTAGAATGATAATAAAATATGTACATCTAAGAACAACGCAAGTGCTAATAACTATCTTTTTTAGGTAAGTTGTCAGTAAGAGCAACTTACATTATTACAGCCTCACTCTCTAGATTTCTCCAGGTGATGGTTTCTATTTGCTTCTTTCTCCTTTTAGCCTTTGTCTGGTTTCTTGCAGACACTTTTCTGCTGATTCTTTATTCTTCCTTAAAGGTAGCTCCTTCAGGACTGAATTGTACACTATGTTTTTCATGGTTTGCATGATAACTTATATTAATATGCTTGTGTACATTTTAAGTTTTGAAACTGGCTTGCCTGTCCAAGAAATGTGCTTGTGTATGTATTTTTTTTAATGGATGTATGTGTAGGAGAGTCACTTTGAATGTCGGGGGAAAGAATTTGTATTATTTCTCCTGTTGGTAAAAATGTTAGCTTCAGTCAGCTCTTGATTATCCACAGCTAATGCTATAACTAGCCTACTTGCCAGGTCCTTTGACTCCTAATTTGCTCTCGTTTATGCATTTCCTCAATGGGCATTTTGTGAATGTTTACTGTATGCTAAACCTAATGCTATAAAAGACACAAAGGTGCTTTAAGATGCATAGAGTATTTATTATTATTTGCCTGCAGAGACCAGTCCATGCATTCTCCATGGTTCCAGTCATATTTGCCTTTGTTTGGCCCTATTGCCAGTGATCTTTAGGACAGAAGCCCAAGATTAGTTGATACTATTGATTGTGAGTTACTTTCTTGAAACTTGGGGACTTATGAGCATTCACTGAAAGAGCATCAGTGTGGGTAATGTGCTAGAAACCCTGCAGCAGGACATCGGAGACAGTATAGTAAATAGACAGTGTTAGGTTTGAAACCAGGAGACTTAGAATTGAACTCTGCCTCTTCCACAACACGCTGTGCAACTGGGCAAGATACTTAACCTCTCTGTGTGGCTTTTATCATCCCTTAAGGTACTTGTGAAGATTCAGTGAGAAAGCACAGACATTAAGCTTAGCACAATGTCTGGCACACAGAGACACTCGATCAAGATTACCTCTTATCCAGCTTAGCATTACTTTCCTTTGATGGATAATCAGGAGGTGACTGTAAGCTAAATCATGCACGACTTTGATTCCCTGGGCCTTGTAAAATGTTTATGTTTGTTTGTTTTTCATTCTCTTGAGCTTGCAGTTTTATATTAATAGAGTTTTTCTGCATGTTTTTTGGTCTGGTATCTACTATCAAACCCTGCCGCCCCCCCCCCCCCAAAAAAAAAGGCCCTGGTAGGGGGTGTGAGGTTCTGCTCTCACATTGACGTTTCTCTCTCTAATGTGTCTCTCTGCACACCCCGCCCCCCCCCCCCCCCCAAAAAAAAATGTGAACATCACTTAGTGGACCTTTGAAATGAACTCAAAGGATTGGTATAATAGCAAGGGGACTGGACTGATAGTTAATAAACTATTTAGCTTCTGCCACTAATCTAATATGTGACTTTGACAAGCCAATTCACCAATCTGGGACCCAACTTTTTAATTTACAAATTCAGAGAATTAGGTTGGATCATTTTTTAAATTCTAGCTCCAAAAATTTCTAAGAATAACTAAAAAGTTGTATTTATAGCAGAATTACTTTATTAAAAATTTAATGTGACATATTTGGATCTGGTTGCTCTTAATTCACATTCCTTACCCTCTGTTACAAAGAATAATATTCTGAATACTTAAAACTGAAATGCCACTAGCAAAAATACTACAGCAATAACAGTACAGCACTTAAAACCAAACTCTTATTTTCATCCTTCTTATTCCTCCTCCTGATTCCTTTATAATTGATGTTAAGCAACATTTCCTTGCATGATTTGAAGCTATCATTCAAATCATAGAGTGAGTTAAATTAGTGCTAATTATTGGGAAATCAGGAAGCAAGTACTTAGTAGACTAGTTACTTAAAAATTATTGATGCAGAGGTATTTTCATGTTTGGATAAAGCAAATTAAAATGATTTTTAAAATCTTTATTCATTGTATCCTGTAATAGTATATAAACTTCAAAGGTCTTTTATGTGATCTCTTATTAAGTGATACTTTTGTATTTCATTATTTATAATACTTTAGAATTATGATAAGATACTCTGAATGTTGTGCTATTTGCTGTGGGGTTTAAAACAATATACTAATTATGATTAGAACCATTGTACCTTTATATCTTTATACTAACTTACTGACGCTATATGTTGTCTCATATCAAATTGGGCCAATAGCTAAAACAGAAGACCATGGAACTAACGCGAGCATGTCAGAAACAGTATGAGCTGGAACAGGAATTGGCTTTTTATAAAATTGATGCCAAATTTGAGCCACTAAATTATTATCCATCAGAGGTGAGTTGTTTTAATCTTTTAGTAATCCAAAGTTAAAGCCAGCATATAGTGGGACAGAGGAGGGCAGGTGGCAGAGACTTTCAAGGGAGTTTATCAATAATCGCTCTATTTTCTTATTATGAAGGCATCAGCAGAGCATATTTTGGTTGAATCTGAGAATTATTTGGCTCAGTAAGTAGAGCAGTATCCAAAAGAGGTAAAAAGCCCAGAAGGATCTTTACCTATAGTTGTATTCATAGCCCAAAGCAGCTTTCCAACCCTCAATTACCTCACTCAAGAGTGTGGCTGATCATCTCCCTTAAACCTAAACTTCCAGAAAAAGTGTACTGCCTGCTGGACAATCATAGAATAGTCATCACTATACATTGTTCCATAATCACTGGTCCAGTATTAGTCAACTGTTATTTATACAAATGCCATAAATGTTATTGCAAAAGAAAAAGGCGGCTTAACTTCTGAGACACAGTGATTCCAACCAACATCTCATTATTTAGTTAAAAATGCAATTATTAAAATTTATTAAACTGAGATTTTACTTATATATCAGCCAAGAAACCAAGATAAAATACCTAGATTTCTGATTTGAAAGAGCACTGCTGAAAATCACATAATTGTAGGCAGTTTTTTTATCAATCCAAGCTTACTTTTCAGAAATAGGAGGAGATATCCTTGGAGACCAGTTTTTGCTCTAGTTCTTTTTTGGTTAAGAATAAAAGAATGGCCTGGCTGGCACGGCTCAGTGGTTGAGTGTTGACCTATGAACCAGGAGGTCAAGGTTCGATACCCTGTCATGGCACATGCCTGGGTTACAGGCTCTATCTACAATAGGGGGCAGCCAATCAATGATCTTTCATCAGTGATGTTTCTATATCTGTCTCCCTCTCCCTCCCTCTCTGAAATCAATAAAAAATATTTTAAAAAAAGAATAGAATAATGATATATATTTTAACTTCTAGGCATGTAGGATTATAATTTAGGCAGTTCCATGATATGTTACACTAATAAAATGAATAATGTCACTTGACTGCTTATAAGTTACTTATTAAACTGTATATCTGTTCATTTATTTTGCTTTTAGTATGTTGAAATTGATAAAGCCCCAGACGAAAGCCCTTATATTGGCAAATCCAGATACAAGAGAAATATGTTTACCAGAGAAAGTTACATTATTGATAAAGCCCAGCCAATAAAGATCAAGAAGATGGAGCCCGATGAAAGCGGACAACCTATAAATGAGCAGAAGAACTTGAGAGACCATATGCCACTAGACATACAGCTGGAAGACAAAGAAAGAAAAATAAGTGCAGGTTTTAAAAAGTTATTTTAAATTCTTTAAAAATATAAAAATGTTGAATGTGTAGGCAAATTGTGTTTTACTCGTATATTCTTTTACTTAACATGCTGAAGGCATTTATTAAATTGTTGTTTACATCCAAAGTTTAAAACAAAAGTAGTGATTTATTGAGCAGATTTTTAAAAAATTTCTATTATGGTAGAAAATGAGGTTTTTGAGAGTAATTTGATGGCAATATATCCAGGAGTACAAGAATGCTTAAATCTGTTCCTGCCAACAGATCCTTCTCACTATTGGAGCTATACATTCAAAAGCCTGATTACTAATACTTGAAGCAAGTGAAGTACCACTTTTACTATGAATGTAGCCAAAACCTAAAGCAGTGCTTTGGATAAGCTGGATCAGTGCAGTCTCCTTAGGCTTGAGCCTGAGGCTGGCCTTTGACTCTTCCCAACCTGTCCCACATTCCACCTCCTCAAACTTCTCTCCCACCATCGCCCCCCTCCCCCCCCCAAACATCTAATTCAAGGGATCTTACCACCTCCTGGCAAGTCACAAAGAAGTAATTAATCCAACAGGGCACTCAGAGACCTTGACAATGACAAACTTTGAGTCCACTTACCCATTCAGCTGCATGGATATGAAAGAAGGAGAAAGCAGACCTGAGTTCATGCATCCCACTAGTAACCATGGCCCATTATGGGGCTTTCACCAATCAGATCATCTTCCCTTGGTGGTAGCTATTGGAAAATATGGAAGGCCAATAGAGGTTGACTTGGAGAGGGAAGTAAAGAGACTGAGTAGTCCATGTCTAGGTATATACTATATGCCAGGCTCCAGAGGGAAAGCAAAAGTAAATCAAACATTTGTGCAGACTAGCTTTAAGGGGCTCATCGTTTTATAAGAGTCAGGGAGAGAGGGAGGGAAAGAAGTTGGAAATGTGAGGTCGAAGGTAATTAATTGATTTAAGATCACTTTAGCTGAGTAAGACTCTTCAGTAGTGAATTTAGTGATATTGAGTTGCTCTAACACAGGTTTTTAACAATAACGAGCCTAATTATAACTTAGATGTGTAAGTGCATATTTACCAATAAAATCCTATTCTCTCAAGAGTTCTTTCATGTTTGAATTATCCAATAAAGCCCCTTTTATGTTAAGAATTTTACAAATTAAAGGATCAATTATAGTTATATAGCATATCATAAAACGATTCCAAAGATTAATGGTGAGGAAAACCATCATAGGAAATTACTTCTTTTTTTCCTATGATATATAATTTAATATAATCTATAATTTTAACTGGGGGAAGGAGGTTATTGTGAATTTTAAAAATCTGGTAGAACTTTGAAAATTTAAGATTTTTCTTGTGTGTGTCTGTGTGCATGGTTTTAAATTTGCAGCACAAACTCGACTGTTGGAACTGCATGATGAAATAGAAAAGGCAGAACAACAAATTTTAAGAGCTACTGAAGAATTTAAACAATTGGAAGAAGCTATACAGCTTAAAAAAGTATGTAAAAGCAAAGCAGCAATGCTAAGAGAAAACGTAAAAAATGAACTGTATTGTATACCTTCATAATCCTGTAAAACAGTTCTTAAATTAGTGCTGCCTAATTAATTGTGGAATAACAGATTTCAGAGTCAGATATGATATTAGCATTTCCAATTACATTTTTCTTTCAGTCATGATGACATTCTGTTAGCATTTTATAAAGTTGTAGAAATAAATTATGATTTATGGAAAAAGATGTATTTGGTCTACTCTTACTATAAAAGCACCTATATTACCAGGAAAGTTGCTTCCTGATATATCTCCTAATTTAATTAAGCACTCCTTACCTTTAAGATCCTGGGATCTAGAATAAGAGCCAGAAGACATTTCTACTACAATATGACCATTATCAAGCAAACAGCAGAAATGTAAATTATATAAAATATGGGGTACAAAAAGATGGAAGTGATACACTCTCAGAAATTACAAAATGTGTCATGAAGAAGTAAGCAGTTCAAACTCATGGTGTAATTGCATAGGGAGAAAATTCAAAAAAGGAAGTATTTGACATTTTAGTTTTTAAGTATAAAAGGTTTTAGGCATTTGCAGCTTTTAAAAATCAGTATTTCAAAATTTTGATGGTAATTGCATTCATTACTATAATAGATAAAACAAGAATGTAAAGTCCAAATTGATTCAAGTTTATTAGAAACTTACTGTATAGCAGTTGCTGAATGGGCC
This sequence comes from Myotis davidii, assembly GCF_000327345.1. Taxonomy (NCBI): domain Eukaryota; kingdom Metazoa; phylum Chordata; class Mammalia; order Chiroptera; family Vespertilionidae; genus Myotis; species Myotis davidii. Next base: position 1,693,064 of record NW_006298351.1, read on the forward strand.
CTGAGTAAATGAACAAAACAGATATGTGTCCCTTCCTCATGGAAAAGAAATAGGTAATAAGCAAGTGAAAAAAAGTAAAAAAGAAATGTATAGTTAAACAATATAAGTGTAGGAAAAAAATAGAAAATTAGAAGAGACAATAAAAAGGATATAATTTAAATTGTGGGGACCCACAAAGGCCTCTCTGAAGAGGTGATATTTAGGCTGAGATCCAAAGGATGAGAGAGAGCCTGCAAGGCAGAGTTAGGAGACAGGTATTTCAGGCAGAGGTGGCAGTGTGTGCAAAGACCTTCACACTAAAGATTCCTCTACAACAAGCATGTCAAGCTCATGGCCGGCAGGCTGCATGTCTCGTAAATGAGTTTGACATGCTTGCTCTACAGAGTGAGAGAGAGTATAGTGGAAGATGAGGTTAAAGACCATGCCAGGCTTCATAGGCCATTTTAAGGGGTTTGAATTTTGTTCTGATTGTAATGGGAAACTTTTGAAGGACTTTAGGTAGTAGAGTGACTGATCCTATTTGTATTTTTATAAGAGCATTCTGGCTACTGCAAGAGTGAAGTGAGAGGTGGAAAGAATGGAGTTGTGCGCAACTGTTAGGCTATTTATATAGGCAAAAGTTGATAATGGCTTGGACTAGGAAGGAGATGGTGAGCATGGAGAGAAAGCAGACTGCTTCTAGGTAAAATTTGGCTGTAGAACTGATAGATCTTAAAGAAGGATTGAAAGTGGGAGATGGCCCTGACCAGCGCAGCTCAGTGGTTGGAGCTTCACTCCTCCCCACTGTATGCCAAATGGTCTCCAGTTCAATTTCTGGTCAAGAGCACATACCTGGGTTGCAGGTTAAATCCCTGGCCCCAGTCAGGGTATGTGTGGGAGGCAACCAATTGATGTGTCTCTCACATCAATGTTTCTCTCTCTCTCTCTCTCTCTCTCTCTCTCTGGGTTGCCTCCCAATTGACGTGTCTCTCTCACGTCCATGTTTCTTTCTTTCTCCCTTCCTCTCTCCCTCCCCCTGCCTTCTTTCGCTTTCCTAAAAATCAATGGAAAAATATCCTCCAATGAGTATTAAAAACAAAAAAGAAAGTGGGAGATGCTGTGTAAGGAGCTAACAAGAATGATTTTAATGAATAAGAATGTTTTATAATAGTACTGGCTAAAGTTTTATATAGCTAGATTGATAGATGTAAATAATGGACATAATTTTTAAACAAAATGTGCTTGGTAAAAGTAGTTATTTTAAATGAGTATAAATCTAAATTTTTCATGAAACTATTAATTTGCTTCACATGCTAATAACAAGGGTAAGTACAATGTAAGTACTGTATAAAGTCAGCTACTATTAATATAGTTATTAATACTTTACAAGTTGCTTATACTAGAGTGACAACTTCATTTTTACCTACTTATTTTATAAAACTTCATTAGTTTTCATAAACTTTTATAAAATAAGATTTTCTATATATACGGAGCATAAAAGTGTAAGATCTAGGCATTTGCCTAGATAACTCCTACATTTTACTGTTGTTTAAAGAACTGATAGAGCATAGAATGCCTTTAAATTGTAAAAGTTGTTTTCTTTAAATTTGTAAATCAGTGTTGCTATCCTCTGTTAATTGTGTGTTATGGTGTGGGGGATTAGGTTTCAGAAGCAGAGAAAGACCTTCTTTTCAAGCAGTTGAGTGGTAGGATACAACTTCTAAATAAATTACGCCAAGAAGCTCTGGATCTAGAAATGCAGTTGGAGAAGCAAAGGCAAGAAATTGCTAAAAAGCAGAAGGAGATCAAAGACCTTCATATAGCCATAGATAGCTTGGATTTTGAAGATCCGAAACATGTAAGTAAATAAGAGATTTTGGCTTATTCTATGGGGACTAGAATAAAATTTTATCTACATATTATGTCTCATCATTTTTAGCCACAGAATCTTTTCTGAAATTCTTTTTTTAGCTTGATGTACAAATTTGAGTAATCTATATATTTATATATGTGTATATATAATATATGTGTTGTATATATACATATGTGTATGTATGTGTATATATACACATACTTATATATAAAAATATGTATGTGTGTTTAAAACACAACAACCTAGGGTTTGAAGATGGTAGCTTTTAGTAGAGTGAGGGTTGCATTGGTATATTTACCTTTTTTTAAGTGGTTGAATTTCATTATATTTCAAGTCAAGAGAAACCTGCTCCAAGGTGCTCTCTAAACCTCTCATCCTTTCTCTCTCTTTGCCTTATTGTTTTTCTTTCTTAAAAGATAGGTGGTGAGATAGAAGAACGGAAGTGGGCTAAGAGTCCTTTTTCTACCTCTTCTTTAATTTTTTATGTAAATATTCCACTAAAGCTATTTATTGTCTAATATTATTTTGTTTTGTCCTTAAAAAGGAAACATTTCTTAGAGTATGTATTCCTAAAATGTGGCCAGAGGTGGTCAGGTGGCTGGATGATGGAGTTAGGTTCTTGTCTCTTTCTGTCTCTACCCTGAGAAGTCTTACTAATGGCTTATATTTTAGCCAATATTTATACAATAGAAGTGAAAATATTTTTTGCATGTTTTAATGATATACTTTGAATAAAGGGTGCTTTTAAAAAACGTTAAGTGCCGAACCGGTTTGGCTCAGTGGATAGAGCGTCGGCCTGCGGACTGAAGGGTCCCAGGTTCGATTCCGGTCAAGGGCATGTACTTTGGTTGCGGACACATCCCTACTGGGGGGCATGCAGGAGGCAGCTGATCGATTTCTCTCATCGATGTTTCTAACTCTCTATCCCTCTCCCTTCATCTCTGTAAAAATTCAATAAAATATATTTAAAAAAACATACCAAAAAAAACAACGTTAAGGTCTCTGGATCAAGAGAAATCATAGAATTTAATGGCAAGGACAATGCACTATAATTGCGTTAAGTATTTGACAACTTTTTATTATTCCTTTAAATATTTTTGTACAATATCATAGATATTTTTTGCAGACCAGCTAATTTTGACAAAAGGTGACCTTATCACCATAGATTTAGGTCTTTTCTAACAAAAGCCTAAGACTTAGTATTAAAATTGAAACCAAAAGTCTTGATTATTTTAAATAATTTTCGGTATATGAAATGCTAAAGGTTTTGAGTAATGTGTGTAATATGGTCAGTAATATATTATTTTATTACATTTATTTGTTCAGAAGTCTTACCACCCCATGTGAGGCCCCTGAGGATTGGAACTGTATCCCCAGGGGCCAGCCCTATGTTTATGCATGCTTGCATCAAGGAAAGTGGGAAGGAATCTGCTTATAGGTACTACCTCAGGCCCCTTTGTTGCCTCTTCAGTTCTGTGATCTATGAATCTAATTAGAACCTAGATTGTATGTTCGCTTTCAATAAATGACTGAGATGTTCCTGACAGACAGGGAGTCTAATGCTCACTGTATTTATGTAAAGAGTTACATATTGAAAGGAGTTAAATGAGAAGTAAGAATGGCATCCAAGTTTTGAAGGTAGCCAAAATCAATTTGTGTTAGTGGGGATGAAACATAGAAACCAGATTTAAGGGGTTTTTTTGGTATTGTTTAAACTACTAAAGGTTAGTTCTTAAGATTACAGCTTTAGTCTGAACACCAGAGGATGTCTCTTTTTAATTTGTTCACCAGAGAGAGCAACTTTTTCTAATTAGCACAAAGTCGCCTTATTGGCTAGTGTTAGGCACCCCATTTTAGGCTACACGTATGAACATTTTAGCAAAAGGAATAGAATCAAGAGTGGGATCCCTGCATGTTTTTTACAGATGTAGATAGACTTTTATTCAGTTAATTTTTATCTAATTAGATGAGGTATCTTTCTGAATAACAAATATATTTTAAAAGTAAAAGCTTGAGAGATTAGAAAACAGTATATGATTCTGAGATATGATGGGAAGCAAATATATTAAATGCCAACAATACTGGTTTTTGCATATACTGGTGAGGAACTTCATCATAGCATTCCTATAACAGGTGACGTTTCTTTTTCCATTTGCAGAAGATGAGAATGTGATTTAGAAAAATTAAATGATTTCCCACACTCACCCTTTTAGGAAGAGGTAGAGCTGGTGCTTATTTTGTTACAATGAACCTCTTCCCACAAAGGAATTAAAGGTCTAAAGAGATTAATTATTTTTAACTGAGCCTGTCAAGTTTTCAACAAACATAAATATTTAACCAGGTTTCAAAAGAAAAAGACATTAAAAATCAAATCCCATTTTGGTTATAAAAAATGGTCATAGCTAGTAGCACATATATCAATCACAGGAGCAAATAAAGAGGAGGATTTATATAGCTCTTCCCTATATGGCCATGCCCTGTGGAAGCAAACGGTAACTATACTCTGAAGATTTAGCCTGTAGTAATCTTTTGCAAAGAGTGTGCGTGATTGGCCCTCAGGAGCTTCCTGTGTTGTGGGACCGATGGAGGCTGCTGGTGATTGGACCAGCTGGGCTGCCACTCACTCTCGGCCCGGAATGTGGTTTGAAGAGTTGGGAAGTTACAGAGGCTTGGAGGCGCTTACAAAAATGTGGCTGTCAGAGAGGGAAGTGCACGTAAAATTTGAAGACATTAGAAAGCGTTCCGCCCACAATTTCCTTGTTCTCAACGGCTCAGTTTTAACAGGACTAATTCTAAGTTAAGGTAGGAGCATTTTCTCTCTACAAAGGGCTTAAAAAGAGGTGGAGTCATATGTAAGTTCCTGTTTTTACAATAATTCTTTTGTGAGCTCCATCGTATCGAAAATCCGTGGTATCTGCTTTTGCTCCCATGTGTAATGCAAATCATGGGCATGTTGAACCAACGTTTTGTCCTGCGTGTAAAAAGATTTCAGTTAAATTTTTAATGGTGAATTTTAAAGATTTATTGATAGAGGTATGAATGCAGGAGTTTTTTTTTTTTTTTCTTTCTTGAGCCATAAAAATCCTAAATTTACTTAGAATTTAAGCTGTACCTGCAGTTACCTTTTCAGAAAGATTTCGGATGGATATTTTGGGAATGTATGGAAAAGAAGAGTTTTGAAAATCCCATCATGTTTTACCAGTAGTACATTTAAAACCTTCTGATCAAGCTGCCATTCATTTGTTCTTGTCTTTGGAGACAACGGACTTCTAAACTTGAAAAATGCTCATTTATAATCAATTGAATCTTGGAGTTTGTTGTTTAGACTGTAATGTAGTTCTTCCTCTTGATAACTTGATTTATTGTTCTATTCCTCTGATGGGGAAGGGGGTTAGAGCCTGTGAGGTGATAGAGGGCAAAGATTCTCTGGGGAATTATTTTGTTTCCATATGAACAGTCTCCAAATAACCTGGGCAAGTCATTTGATGAAGCCCAGACGTAGTTTTCTCATGTGTAAAAGGAAGAGTTAGACTACTCCCTAGTTGTCATATTTCCCCCTCCCCGTCCCCCAGCACACCTGAGAAATACAATCCAATCTTTTCAGTTACCAGTAGCTCCTTAAATGGACTCCTGTCAGAGTGTGCGATGGTGTATGGGTGGGAAAGCTCTGTTTTCCACCAAGTGAATATGTAGTTAGTTGAGGAGTTTGCCTCTAGAGGGCTGGTCCTCCATCTTGAGAATCACTGTGTCTATACGATCTTTGAGGTCCCTCTGAGCTCCCGGTTTATGGAACCTAAAAACAAAATGTGTTGTTGTGTAAGGAACTGAAAATAAACTTGAATTTCATGTAAGTTTTCATTTCATGTCCCAATTCTGTAAAAAATCTTTTTTAAAAGTACATGTTTTTTTTTATTAAATAGGTATCACTTGTTTATTATAAAAATACAAAACTCATAAAAAAAAGAAAAAAGCCTCTTGTAATCTTTCCACCCAGATATAATCCTTGTTAACATTTGGAATATATTCTTCTTCTAGATGTATAGGTAATCAATTAACTTCTTGGAGACATATTTTAATGCAGTTCAATGAACTCTGAGCATTACCTACTAATTGTGCCCTTACCCTCTTTTATACACAATTTGCTCATCTCTAAAATGGAGGTGGTTCCAACATCAAGTCATTATGAGGTTTAAATGAAAGCTCATGTGAAAAAAACACAGGGTCTGACACACAACATATGCAAATTATTACATTTTATTTTTCCAGCCTTCCTTTAGAAATGTTAAAGATTATTATTTTTAAAAGAGTTTTTTGTATTTGTTTGTTTTTCAATTCAGTGCCATATGAAGGCTCAGAAAAGGGGTAAAGAACAACAGCTTGACATTATGAACAAGCAGTACAAACAACTTGAAAGCCATTTGGATGAGATACTTTCTAGAATTGCTAAAGAAACTGAAGAGATTAAGGACCTTGAACAACAGCTTACTGAAGGTGAGAATTTAAGTTGATTTAAAGGTAAATTAGTTTTGGTATTAAAAACAAATGGCACTCAGACAAGCATTAATCCAGATATTAGCTGAATATGCTTCAGCTCTTAGTGCTAGTATTTGATAGGGAAATATTGATGCAGTACACAGTATATAATAAAGATTTTTAAAATTTATTTTTGTTTTGATGTCCTAGTGAGTCAGGTCATTGCAGTCAGTAGGCAAGAAGTTAGTTAGCTACATGATCATGATAAACTCTGGCATGTGATTGTCTTCCTCAAGGCATAAAATCCTTTCAGGAGTAAAGAGTCCATTGCCATCAGGGCATTCAGTGTCTAGTTACAAGGAAAGTGTAGAAAGAATTTTAGGATCTACTTTTGCAATGCACATTTAAATTGTGACATTGCCATTGTGGAAGGGGAGAATGAAAGGTTATAGTGGTGAGAGCCTTTGCTTGGCATAAGATCCCAGTCTCTGTTTTGCTATTATCAGCTGTGTGACCTGGGACATATGATTACTGTCTAGGTCAGTGGTCCTCAACCTTCCTAATGCCACGACCCTTTAATACAGTTCCTCATGTTGTGGTGACCCCAATTATTTTCGTTGCTACTTCATAACCATAATTTTGCTACTGTTATGAATCGTAATGTAAATATATGATATGCTATATGTGTTTTCTGATGGCCGCGACCCACAGGTTGAGAACCGCTGGTCTAGGTCATTAGTTGGGAAAATTAAGTGAGATAATGTTCATAAAGTGCCTGGCACATACTAGGTACCTAATGTATGGTTGGGGTTATTTTGGTGTGTTTCTTTTGTCTTCAGGTTTCATGTTTATATTCCCAGTCTTGGATTAGTCTTGTTTGTTGAGTGACTTTTGTTTTGTGTATCTAGCAGCAAGAACTCAGTTTTGTGTACATTTTTAATTTTATTTGGAAATTACTACTTTAAACTTTTTACAGCAAGAATTAAGCATTTTATAAGCAATGTTCACTGACTATACTATTTTTATTATATACCTACTTAATACTTCTGTACTAGGGATAATATGGGGAAAACTGTCATATCTTGAAAAGAAAAATAAGGTAGTAGGAAATAATTGAAAGCTTAGACTTTCATTCTTAGCTGGTAACAAATAACTAAGGAGTCTAAATGCGGTATTTATATATCTTGAGAGCATTTTCTTATATACACTATTACTTTCCCCCCCTCCTTTTTTTTTGGTCTTAGGCCAGATAGCAGCAAATGAAGCCCTGAAGAAGGATTTAGAAGGTGTCATCAGTGGGTTGCAAGAATACCTGGAGACTGTCAAAGGCCAGGCAAGTCAGGCTCAGAGTGAGTGCAGGAAGCTACAGGATGAGAAGGAGACATTGCTGCAGAGGCTGACTGAGGTTGAGCAGGAGAGGGACCAACTGGAAATAGTTGCCATAGATGCAGAAAATATGAGGAAGGTATGATTTGTTTTTTTCTTTCTGTTTTCCCTTGCCTCAGAAGTAGATGATGTCCAAATTAAGTAAGCTAAACAAGTTAGCAACAGTGCAATTATAAGTGGCAAAAAGTATTTAGTGGCTATTTAGTCTTGTTTTTTCCTTTAGTTGTGATACACTTGGAATTATTGTTTTTCCTTTACTAAGAATGGAAGCTTATTTTAGCTGAGTTTCTGTTCTTGGAAGATATTATCAAATAGCTAAGTAATATGAAGTTGTGGCTATTATAAATGTGGTATTAGATGTTCATATTTTATTATTTGAGTCCTAAAATTAGTACAACAATTTTTCTTATTTTTTGTCATTACTTCATAATTTAACATTAATTTATAGATAAGGAAGACATAGTATTATAGCCTTTTTTACCTTATTTGTTGCCATTTATTAGATTTCACTTTATCTTTTTTAGTTGTTTGGCAAACTATCATGCATGAAAACCCAGGTTCTCAAACCTCATCCTCAGTAGGGCTGGCTCTGGAAATTTGAATATTTTAACAATGAAAATTTTCAGGCCTATAAAATTACCAAATTTAGTATTTAACACCATGTACTCACAATTCAGCTTAAGAAATAAAACATTGCAGATATAGTTGAAACTCTCTGTGTATCCCATTCCATAGCTAACAAAATCCTGAATATGGTTATTCCCCTGCATCTCTCTTATTACATACTAGAGGCCTGGTGCACAAAATCTGTGCACGGGTAGAGTCCCTAGGCCTGGCTCCTGATCAGGACCGATTGGGGCCTTCCAGCTGCCAGCCAGCGCCTTCCTTCCCTGGCTGCTGGCTGCCGGCTGGGTCCTTCCTTCGTTCCGTGCCTCCCCCTGGTGGTCAGCGCACATCATAGGGAGTGATCGAACTCCTGGTCTCCGGTTGAACTTCTGAGGGGACACTTTACATGTTAACCTTTTACATATATAGATGTATGCATTTGAAGCAATATGTAGTATTGTTTGACATCATCCATCCCTTCAGTACACATCTCTTAAAAATAAGGACTTTTCCCCCCATACATCACTATGATACCACTATTACATCTAGCAAAATTAACAATAATTCCATAATGTCATCCACTGTCTGAACCATATTCAAATTTTCCCAGTTGTGCCAAGAATATCTCTTATAGCTTGTGTGTGTGGGTATGTGTGTCCAGGTGGTAGTCCTAGAGTGTCCCACATTACAGATTTGTCTGATTGTTTCTTCATAGTGTGTTTAACATGTTTTCTGTGCTCTGTATAAAATAGTGTCTTTTTAAATATATTTTTTTATTTTTATTGATTTCAAAGAGGAAGGGTGAGGGAGAGACGGAGAGAGAGAGAGAGAGAGAGAGACAGAGAGAGAGAGAAACATCAATGATGAGAGAGAATCACCGATTGGCTGCCTTCTGCACGCCCTCTACTAGGGATCGAGCCCACAACCCAGGCATGTGCCCTTGACCAGAATCGAACCCAGGACCCTTCAGTCCGCAGGCCAATGAGCCAAACCAGCTAGGGCAAAATAGTGTCTTCTTTTAACTTCATTTCCCTCTGGTTTACTGGAGAGGTTGAGCACCTTTCATTTGTTTATTTACCATTCATTGTTCTCTTCATTGAATTCCGTATTCATATTCTTTGCCCATTTTTCTATTGGATTGTTTGTCTTTTTCTTAATGATTTATAGGAGTTCTTTATATATATGGATACTAATCCTTTGTTGATTATAGATGGAGTCTGCATTTCGAATAGGCAATCTAGTTGATTCAAATGTACTTTTTGGACCACCCACTGAGAAACTCTTCTATAGAAGTTCTCATTGTAGGATCCCCCTCTTTAATCCAAAATAGTTTGATCTAATTCTTTAAGATCCCAAATAAGTAGATGGAGGCTGTAATGTTTAATTAAAATGGGATACAGATGGGAGAAAATGACTCAGAACTGAGGTATGCTGATCAGTATGTACTTGTATTCTTGTTAGCTACTCATTTAAGTTACTCTGTTATCCTTAATATTTGAGAGTGCTCATCCCATTTTGTTCTGATACGTGAACATACTGTGGTTTAATATAAAGAGTGTGGGCTTTGGAGTCAGAGATCTCAGTTCATATTCCGACTGTGTCTTTTTTTAGCTCCACAGCCTCATGCCATCTACTCAGGTGTTCATTCTCCTAACTGGAGATAGAAGATTGGGAGAAAACAACAAAAATAATAATATCTTGTCATACGCAGTAATTATGAAGATGAAATGAAATAATGAATGTGAAAACATTTATTCCAGTGTCTGATAGAAAATAGGTTTTAAATTTTATTGTTTTCTCTCTCTCTCTCTCTCTCTCTTTTTTTTTTTAACCTGTTCAGGTACATTTAAAATATTACACTTTAGGAAACATGTTGGTAGCTTACTGGTTTTTCTGATTGCATTTAGTCGGATTACATTTCTGATTACATTTACTTTTCAGCCTGGCCCAGTCTGTGGCTTCATGATATTGCTAATGAACACTTTCTGTGCCAGGCTGGCCAGCATTTGGTTTACTGTGATCAAGTTACTTATAATGATTTGCAGATGCTTAAGCAGCACAGTGATGGTTTTGTAGTTCAACATACCCTGAATCCTTCCAGGAGCTTGCAGAGCTAGAAAGCGCCCTCCAAGAGCAGCATGAGGTAAATGCATCTCTGCAGCAGACCCAGGGAGATCTCAGTGCCTATGAGGCTGAGCTCGAGGCTCAGCTGAAAATACGTGATGCTGAAGCCAATCAGCTCAAGGAAGACATGGAAAAATTAACAAGTCTTAGCCAGGTAAGTAAGAGCATAAAGCTGTCTAGAAACTAAGTAGTCTGTGGCCTTAACATATCAGTCTTCCTTTAATGTAATGTAAAATTGAATACTTGTTTCTTTTTTTAAATATGTTTTATTGATTTTTTTTACAGAGAGGAAGGGAGAGAGATAATTAGAAACACTGATGAGAGAGAAACCGATCAGCTGCCTCCTGCACACTTCCTACTGGGGATGTGCCCGCAGCCAAGGTACATGCCCTTCACTGGAATGGAACTCGGGACCCCGGAGTCCACAGGCCAACGCTCTATCCACTGAGCTAAACCGGCTAGGGGCACACCAAGGATTTTGATGCAGGTGTTTGAGGACCACAGTTTGAGAAGTATTGGTGTAAGGGGAAGTAGAGCAGTAATTGTTGGATCACTCACAGAGCTTTTGAAAGGAGGTAGTGAACCCCCTTTTCCCATGGAGATTCTGATTTGGTGTATCTGGGCTGAGCTGATTTTGATGCTTACTCTCCTTTAAGTATCAATATTTAAGGAGGCATGTGAAAAAAATTACCTTGGATCTTTAAATTTAGAAGTACAAACCTAAAATTGAGTGGTTATAAAACCATAGCTAGCAAGGGACTGCATATAAATGTAAATTTCTTTTTGCCTTTTTAGATCATAAATTATTGTTATTTTGTGTTTTCATATCATTGCTTCTTATGGCAATAGTTAGAACAACTAGCCCTTCAAGCAGAACTTGAGAAGGAGAAGCAAGCCCTCAAGGATGCCCTCGGAAAAGCCCAGTTCTCAGAAGAAAAGGACCAAGAAAATAGTGAGCTCCGCAAGCAACTTAAACAGCTGCAGGTAGAGATTTGCTGGTATAGAACAGTGATGGCGAACCTTTTGAGCTCGGCGTGTCAGCATTTTGAAAAACCCTAACTTAACTCTGGTGCCGTGTCACATATAGAAATTTTTTGATATTTGCAACCATAGTAAAACAAAGACTTATATTTTTGATATTTATTTTATATATTTAAATGCCATTTAACAAAGAAAAATTAACCAAAAAATGAGTTCGCGTGTCACCTCTGACATGTGTGCCATAGGTTCGCCATCACTGGTATAGAATATATTCTTACATGGGACACTGAAAATGTTGACATTGTTAGTCAGCAACTTGACAGTCTGCTCTAACATAGTAAGCAGCTTGAATTATCTATATATATAAAAGCCCAGCACCCGAACAGTGGACCACTCAGAACGACCTGTCGACCAGTTGCTATGACGCTCACTGACCACCAGGGGGCAGATGCTCAACACAGGAGCTGCCCCCTGGTGGTCATTGCACTCCCACAGTGGGAGCGCTGCTCGGCTGACCGAGATGAGTGGCACTCCCACAGTGGGCCGATCCCCACAGGCCATGTCCTCCACCAGAGCATGAATCTGTGCACCAGGCTTCTAGTTAGAAAAAAGAAATTCTAAGTGGGACAGTATGAAAGAGAGTCTCTGTTCCCTTGTGAGCCCATTGTTTTAAAATTATTAATGTGCATATCCTTAGTGGTGTTATGATGGTGCAAAGAGATCTAGGCAATGTCAGTGTAAACTCATGGGCAAGAGCAATATCTCAAAAACTCATGGGCAAAAGCAGTATCTCGTGTTTCTCCTAGAAGCACATTTGTCATCAGAATGAACTAAAGTTATCAGGTTGGTACCTTCTCTTTCCACTGAAATATCTATCCAGGAATTTAGCTAGAGTGGGCTGCAGTAGAACTTCTTACCTATAAACAGTTTTTACAATCCCTGTCTCTGAAAGAATGTTATTAAAAATGCATCCTTTTTGCATTGGTGGAAGTTTTCTTTGGCCAAATATTTTTATAGCTGTTGTCACAATGATGTGACCAACTGCAGGAGAAACAGGTGGACAGGATTTTCCAGATAATTAACTCTCAAAGAGGACAAATGTCTGAACAAAGTACCTGGGTCAATACTCAGTTTTCAAATCTGTGAGGTCAGGGGCCGCTTGGCTGACTGGAGTGGCAGCTGTTACCCTACCCCAGAAGTGAAGGGGCAGAGTTGCTCTGGTTTGGGAAAAGCTTCCAAAAACCTTCCAAAAAGTCATGCAGGTTTGTGACAAATAAGACTATGCTCATCCAAATTCTCTTTCTCCAATGCCTTGAATATTTTTTCCTCACAGTTTAAGGAAATTTAAAAACCTAGAATTTAATTTTTACTCCTATCAGTTCAACTCCTGAAACAAATAACATAAAAGATGTACATGTTTTCTATTTCTGTGTGTGTATGTGTTGGGTGTTCATCAGATTTTTTTTTATTTTTATTGTGGAAAGTTTCAAATAATCACAAAAAAGAGAACAGTCTTATGACCTTTTATTGACCCAGCTTTAACAATTCTCAACATTCTGCCATTCTGTTTCAGTTAGTGTGCTTTTTTTTTTCTGGAATATTTTAAGGAAAATCTCATGCATCTTTATTGTACTCATAAATACTTCAGTATACATCTATTAAAGAAAAGGACTAAAGTCTATTCTTCAGGGGCCTTCTCCAAAGTAGAAACTGAAGCCAGCTTTCCAGGATGCTGGCCCATGCTGTGAGACTATCTTAGAACTCATTTCTCTGGTTATTTAACCTACTAATCTGCTACAGAGTTCAAGTTAAACTCTCCTCTCCAGTCTTTGTCAGAGATCATTTAGTTGCAGTGAATTGAAACCTACTAACACTACCCCAAGAAAGGAGATGGCTTACCAAGAACCAGAGCTGTTCTAACAATCTTTCAGAGGCTTCACAGCCCTCTCATTTGTCATTCTCTATCTGTTTGGGCATTGCATGTGCTCCAAAATGGATTTCAGCCTTGAGCTGGCATATTTTTGTAGGTCCAGCTCTTATGCAGACTTGCTGTACTGGATATTGGTTCAGTATCTGGAAA
>NW_006298351.1:1706610-1709180 GCF_000327345.1 Myotis davidii
TGACTGACCTTGGGTCAGATCACCTGTGGCCAGGATTAGACAATAATATAAATATAGCCACATCAGGGCATTGGGGAGGGACAGTTTACAGATAAGATGACTCTAGGTATGACAGGCACTTAACAAGTTCATTGTAATTCTAAATTCTCTATATTTTAGTTCACAGTGTTACACTGAGTTTGAAGTAAATTGATCACTCAGGTAGGTAGGGAAATAAATTTAATAGTTTTTAGTTTTTCATATTCTAGATTTTGCTGTTTGCATTCCAATGGTATTATGTTACATTTGAAGGCTTATTTATTTATTTTTAAAATATATTTTATTGATTTTTTTACAGAGAGGAAGTGAGAGGGATAGAGAGTTAGAAGCATTGATCAGCTGCCTCCTGCACACCCCCTACTGGGGATGTGCCTGCAACCAAGGTACATGTCCTTGACCGGAATCGAACCTGAGACCCTTTATTTCCCAGGCCGACGCTCTATCCACTGAGCAAAACTGGCTAGGGCTGGAGGCTTATTTAGATTCAAGTTAGTTTTTGGCAAGGAGACATTCATAAGTAGTGTTCATAAGAAAGTCTTTTTGCATCACATCAAGAGACATCATAAGTGCCTGGTTGTGTCTTTTGTGACTTTAGATTGATCAGTAGATTAAGATATTGTTAGTTTGAGTGGAAAGGGTTAAAAGAATTAGTAAAAGGTGTTGAATAAAATTACCATATGGTAAATAATACAGGGTCTATATGTGTATGTGGGTATATTTTTAAATTTTTTTTTTTTTGCTAACTTACCTCCTCATTTTACCTTCCTTCACAGGATGACAATAACCTATTGAAACAGCAACTTAAAGATTTCCAGAACCACCTTAACCATGTGGTTGATGGCTTGATTCATCCAGAGGAAGTTGCAGCTCGTGTCGATGAGCTACGGAGAAAACTGAAATCAGGAGCTGGGGAAATGAGGTAATGGAAAATCAAGACCTCCAAGAATACGGTGGGCCGAGTTGTGAGGGTTAGTGATGAACTCACCTTTCCCACTACTGTAAAATGGCTGAGTTCTTTTGTAAGCTTTTCCTTTATCATATTTCTATAGTTGAGACAAAAGATTACTTAATGAAATTGTATGTCACTGATTTTTTTTACATATTAAACATTTTATACTTTTTGGTGTTATTTCATTTTAAAAACATAAAGGTTTTAAGAGTAATTCCAGAAAGTTCACTGCATATGGTTAGGAAGTAGAGACGCTATGTTCTCCTACTTTAAATAGAGAACAAAATATCAGATGAAATTAAGGCTAATTTAAATATATGAAATGGACATTTATTCTTTGGGCAAACGTCATTTTAGCCTGTGTTTCTAGGGTAACTAAGAGTCATTTGATAAAATGATGGTTTGCATTTAGGAGATGCTCAATAAGTTGTTATGGATTGACACCAGTCCCATTCCACACAACTTTTTTTTATTCCTGCACTAATATTACCAGCATGTTTGTATCTGGCATCTAGCATCAAAATAAAATGTCACATTTTTACCATCTTTTTTCTCCCTTACCAGAATCCATAGTCCTTCAGATGTCTTAGGGAAAAGTCTTGCTGATTTGCAGAAACAATTCAGTGAAATTCTTGCATGCTCCCAATGGGAAAGAGAGGAAGCACAAGTAAGAGAGAGAAAACTCCAAGAAGAAATGGCTCTGCAACAAGAGAAACTGGCAAATGGACAAGAAGAATTCAGGCAGGCCTGTGAGAGAGCCCTGGAAGCAAGAGTAAGAAAAGGGCAAGAGGCAGCTGGAGGGAAGTGTTTGGCAAATATTCAATTTTTTCAGCAAATTACAATGCTCCCTTTCTCGTGTAAATAAGGTATAAATGTTATTTTCACTCATAACAAGTCAAGCTGGGTGTGACTAAAATTCAACCCTGAATATGGCTACTGATGTTAAAATCAGGCTTCTTTGTGAAACTGTGTTTTCCTTGTCCTAGAAGCCAGGGAGATGTTTCTTAACATGCAGGCAAATAATGTCACATCGCTGGAGTATAGTATGGTGCCAGAATTGGATTTTTCTTGATGTAATTATTTAATGAGACAAACATTAAAATGGATGCTAGAGAATATTCAAGAGAAAACCATTCCCAGTAACTATTGAGTGCAAAATTTTGTTACATTTTTTAGTAAAATGAAATATAATTCCCTCAAAAGCTTTTATTTTGCTTAAAACATAGTTTTGCTTAAAAATCATCTTTGAAACTCCCATTTCCTCACAGATTAATTTGGATAAGAGGCAACATGAAGCAAGGATCCAGCAGTTGGAGAATGAAATTCACTATTTGCAAGAAAACCTGAAAAGTATGGAGGAAATCCAAGGCCTTACAGATCTCCAACTTCAGGAAGCTGATGAAGAAAAGGAAAGAATTCTGGCCCAACTCCAAGAGTTAGAGAAAAAGGTGGGGTAGACTAGGAAAGTGAGACACATGAGTTCCTGCTGCTTTGTCCTGCCCCAGCAATCAGGCCAGCTGAGAAAGGGGTTGTGATCCACAGTCGCCTCTGGCTGAATTGCTGCCACAACCCCCCCAATCCT
>NW_006298351.1:1709338-1733886 GCF_000327345.1 Myotis davidii
ATGCATGTCATGAGACAATGATACCATTATAGATGCAAAGAAAGAATTAGAATGCTATGGAGTGACTTTAGAACTGGTGAGGTGGTAGTTAAATGCTATTGGGATGACTTTGCCTCTTTCCAAACCCCTTGCCCAATAGGACACATCTGTGGGAAATTACTTATAAACTTCTCATCTTTCTTTCTAACACCCTGGCCTCTCTTTGAACTTCTCAATCCTACATAACCATCTTCTCCCATTGTCAGATCCTAGACCTTGTCCAAATTGTGCCCACCACCTTTGAAATCACAAATTGAAGCATCACTCTTATCATCACCTCTTTTCTTACCAACACCCCATGCTGACGTTTTTCAACATTATTGAGAATTTCACTACATTAGCCCCGCCTTTTCTGTTTGTTAAGTCTTCCTATCATTATTTTCCTCCTTGTTCAACTTAGATTCCACAGTCTGCCACTGTAGCCATTTTTGCAAATATCCTCAAATCCTTTGCCCTTTTCTCCTGTCCGTCTTCTCTGACAAAACTGCAGCTATTTGCTTTCTTTGGGTTTGTAGATATGCTAAGTATTCCTGGAGGATAAGTCGCCTTTCCAGGCATAGTGGTATCACTATAAACTCTTGGTTAACCTACCTTAACTGGGGAGCTTTACCCTTTTCTCCAGTAAGCTTATTCTCCTGTGCTCTATTGTTTCATGTCTTCTCACTCCTCACACCTACCATCTCCCTTCTTCCAGCCTCAGGGAATGACTGGCCTCATACTGAGAACCCATCAGTCCCCAGTCTTACTGAGCCTGCCTCCAAAATATATCTGGAATATATGTATTATGTTCTTCTCCAGTGCCACCACCTTCATTCAGCCATCTGTCTTCTGGACACCTGTGACCACCTGACAAATCTCCCACTTCCGCTAAGGACCCTGCTTCACAGAGCAGCCAACATGTTCTTTCAGAAATGTGAATTGGCTCTTGTCAGTCCATCCATGTCTCCCCCATCTCTAGTAGCTTCTGTTATACTTAGTATAAAGTCCAAAATTCTTAAGCTTATGAGGCCCTGAATGATTACCTCTGTTTAGTTCATTCCTTTTCTCAGTATGCTCTTTTTTTTAAAAATATATTTTATTGATTTTTTTACAGAGAGGAAGTGAGAAGGATAGAGAGTTAGAAACATCGATGAGAGAGAAACATTAATTCAGCTGCCTCCTGCACACGCCCTACCGGGGATGTGCCCGCAACCAAGGTACATGCCCTTGACCGGAATCGAACCTGGGACCCTTTAGTCCCCAGGCCGACGCTCTATCCACTGAGCCAAACTGGTAAGGGCTTTTTTTAAAAAAATTATATTTTTATTGATTTCAGAGAGGAAGCGAGAGGGAGAGAGAGATAGAAACATCAATGATGAGAGAGAATCATTGACTGGCTGCCTCCTGCACACCCCAACTGGGGATCGAGCCCGCAACCCAGGCATGTGCCCTTGACCGGAATCGAACCTGGGACCCTTCAGTCCGCAGGCCAACGCTCTATCCATTGAGCCAAACCAACTAGGGCTCTCAGTATGCTCTTCTTTCAGCTAATCAAAAATGCCAAGTTCTGTCTTCCCTCCTGGCCTTCGCACCTGCCATTCCCTCCCCTGGACCATGTTCTTCCACTATTCTTCCTGGCTGCTGCCTTCTTACCAATCTAGGTCTCTCTGCTTTTCTCTCAGACCGTGCTCTGTTCTGTCCCTTGATAGCAGTAATCACAACTTTAGTTATTTGTCTCTGTAGGTGTTTAATATGACTCTCCTAAGCTCCTTGAGGGCAGCAGCCAAATCTGTTTTCTTTGCCACCATATGCCTACTGCCTGACTCAGTGATTCAAAGCAGGTGGTCTATCACTTGGTGATAGTGCCAAGAAATGTTTTTCCAATCAGTGAATGAATTTATTATCACTAAGATTCTTGACTAAGAAGACTGATTTCATTCTAAGTTTCTCTTACAGTTTTGAGATGATTTTATTTATTCATTCACTTAGTGAATATTTATGGAGCACCTACTATGTACCAGGTATTGTTCTAGGCATGGGATGTGTAGCAGTAAATAGTACCCCTGCCCTAATATTAATTACATATTAACTCATTGTTACCAAATGATTCATATGTTTAATTAATATTTCTTTTATTTTAGAAGAAACTTGAAGATGCCAAATCTCAGGAGCAGTTTCTTGGTTTAGATAAAGAATTAAGGAAACTTAAAAAAGCTGTGGCTGCCTCTGATAAGCTAGCCACAGCTGAGCTCACCATTGCTAAAGACCAGCTTAAGTCCCTTCATGGAACTGTTATGAAAATTAACCAGGAGCGAGCAGAGGTGAGTTCACATGTACAGAACAAGTTTCCACCAGTGCTGCTTTTGTCAAAAAACATAACTTGTATTACTGATCTTCTTACAGACTTTGGCTATTTATTAAACCACTATCAAATTGTATATTGCCCTTCAGACCTGCAGATTGTATTTCTCCTCTCACAGCCCTGCCATGGGTCCTGCACTCTATTGAGTCCTGAAAGGAACCATCAAATGAAACATACCATCCCTACCTCAAAGTGTAGGGATCTGCTTAGGGAGATAGCTATCTTGGCAGACCCAAATGAAGGTCTTCAAGGCTCATCATGTAATCCTCCTGAATCTCAGACTTTTCATCTTGTGCAGTCAGATGATTAATATGTTACCTCATAGGGCTGTTATGACTCCTGAATGAGATAATGTCTGATACAGTCTTTATAGGATGCAAATGCTAATGAGATTAAGACAGTAGATCTTAGAAGAGAATCTAATGATGAGAGTCCAGAAAGACACCAGTCATGGAAGACTGTAGAACCAATGAAGGAAAAATTGAGCCCTGCTCACTTCTGATGCAGCACCCTACTCCACCCATAGAGGGGTGGAACAGCCTGCCAGGTGATGGGAACAGCAGAGGACAAGGCGGGACTTGGCATCACATATACATGGGATAGCCAGGCAGGCAATCTGATGAAATCAGAGGAATCAAACTAGGAGGAAGAAGAAATGAAGAAAACAACCTATGAAAGCTGTGGGGCCTTTCTCATACCTCTGTCCCAATAGGAGTTGCAGGAAACGGAGAGGTTCAGAAGAAAGGCCATGCAAGCAGCCAGGGATCTGACTCGAGCAGAAGCAGAGATTGAACTCCTACAGAATCTTCTCAGGGGGAAAGAGGAGCAGGTCAGTGCTGGTACCTCCTGATTGGGTCCTTGTCAGTTCATAAAAGACTGATCACTGGAGGGGATATCACAAATGATTTTGAATTGCAATCACTAGTCAGTCAGTGCTTTATTTTCTGTGTGCCCAGGATAGTGTAGTTTATAAGGAGTGAGGCAGTTTCCTCATTAGTAAAGTATAAGTAAAACCTCTAGAATTATTGTCAGTGGCAAGAATAAGTGCATATGTGAAAGAATATTCATTGGGAACTTTGTCTGTCTGATTTCTCAATAGTTTCGTATTGGGATGGAGAAAGCAGATGTAGATACCACAGGGGCAGACTCACAGGTGCTGGAAATGGAGAAGCTGAATGAGACCATGGAGAGGCAAAGGACAGAGATTGCAAGGCTGCGGAACTTATTAGACCTCACTGGGGCTGGTAAAGTATTGGCCTTTGATTGTGGTAGTGGTACTGTAGTTCTAAAAACATTTTTTTTACATTTAGCAAATTTATTTAACTGTTACAGATTAGTTTTATGCTTGATTTACCAGCTATGATAATTAGCTTAATAAATAAAAGCAAAGAATTAAAATTTTTATGTAAGTACAGTATTGTATTAAAGGATTCGATCACAGAGATAAGAGATTTATTTTTGTATTTTCAAAATAAATAATGTTTACAAATCTGTTTATTTTCTTTTTCTGGCTTACTTTATAAGTGAACAACAGAAGGCTATGACTGTGCTCTTTAAATGTTAGGTAGGCAGGCTGAAAATCAACTTTGAGGAATTGATAAAAGTCATTGACTCTCATGGAATCACTTGTATAGAGAGGAAGGAAGTAGATGGTTTCATAGACAACTTTATATAATGGCTCTCCTTTACAGATAAAGGAAACTTTGAAAACATTTTGGAAGAAATCGCTGACCTTCGACGTGAAGTTTCTTATCAGAATGATTACATCAGCAGCATGGCAGATCCTTTCAAAAGACGAGGCTATTGGTACTTTATGCCGCCACCATCATCATCAAAAGTAGGAAGCCTGTGGTGCTGGGAGTATATACTGAATTGTCTTGAAGAAAGTGTGACAATGTTCTTTTCCCAAAATTTGTGAACAGGGTTCAAGAACACATATCTAGGCTAAGCCATGCATTGAGGTTCTTAAGTGTCTTCCATATTTGAGATGAAAATAGGGCCTTCCCAAGAATGTGGCAATTGCCCATTCATACTTAGGTGATATAGTGTTGGGTCCCTGAATGGGAATCCTATAAGGGGATAAGAAGACTTGAGCCAAGAGATCCTGTTAAAACGTGGGTATAGAATTGTACAGATACTCAGACGGAAAAATAGGCACCTGGATTTCATTTCATTTTAACTAACATTCATTCATTGGTTACTGAAATCTAGTGCTAGGCAATGGTGGGGGACCATGATGAATGATAAAGCCCCTGCTCTCAAAGAGCTCATGGGCTGGCAGGGAAGGCATGCACACCAATGTAATTACAAAGCAGTGACATGCATGTGACAGCAGACTTGACCTGTGTACTTTGGTTGCAGAGAGGTGTGAAGGCTTTACTTTGTGGGGAGTTCAGGAAGGAAGGCTTCACAGGCAGGGTGGTGAAGTCAACATTTAGCAACCAGTAAGGGACTGGCTTTTAGGAATGAGGGAACACCTTTTGTGGAAGTAACTTGTGGGGCTGTAGGGTTGGATGGGAACAATGAAGGTGAAGCTGGAAAAGTAGATTGGGGTCATGCTTTTTAAAAAGGGCTTTAAAAATCCCTTGCACTTAATTATATAGACCTTGCGAAACTGAGTAATATGATCAGAGCTATAGTTTAAGACAAATAATTGGGCTGAGTATGCAGGCTAGACCTGTGGTGGCTGAACTCTCTGTGAGGCTGTTTGAACACAGGTGAAGGATAGAGACCAGAGCTAGAGCAGTGGGGCTGGAGCAGAAGAGATGGCATTGAATGATGTTCAGGAGACAAAATGGTGGGAGCTTGAGACCTGAATGTGGTGTGGAGAGTGAGGAGAGGACTGTAAGAAGCACTCCTCGAAAGCTGAGGGGCTGGGTGACATCTTGCCAGATTCAGCTGACAAGCAGCAGTCAGAGAAGCAGTGTGACATGCTAGGTCCTAGGGCTGTGTAGACTTAATCAGCTCCCCAAAGAGCAGAATCTGAGATTCTTCACTCAGAAAACTAAAGGAAGCCAACATCCTTGGCACAACCAGGGCTGGTGGTGGAAGCAGTGTGGGTGAGGATTTGGAGGAAAGACCTACGACTGGATAGACCGCCTCCTTAGGAGAGAAAGAGTAGCACTCTAAAGCCATGCCAAACTCCCAGGGCAGCAGGAAGCTAATATCCCCAGATTCCCTTGAAAGTTGATTGGTGTTCTTTGCCTCAGTTGCTGGGCAATCAAGGACAAGGCAAAAGAAGAGAAACCACCAGGAAAGATAAGTAATGGAATAGTGAGGCAGACACCCAGGCATTTTACCTGACCATGTAATCACATCTCACTTCTATTTGTGAAAAGTGAGAATTGTGATATATAAAAAAATAGTTTTGTTCTCAACTTTGCTACATCTTAATTTTGCTCTAGATTTTATTTCTCCAAATCAGTCATTTCATTTGTAACTAGAGGCCTGGTGCACGGATTCATGCACAAGTGGGGTCCGGCCCACCTGATTGGGGTGAAGGGGACTGCTCGGGGGAGGGGCCGTAGGTTGGCTGGCCCCACCCCCTGGTCAAACTCACAGCTGTGGGGACAATTTTCCTATTAGCCTTTTATTATATAGGATAGATAGTGTGCTCTACTGTCATTTGTTTTAGGTTTCCAGCCACAGTTCCCAGGCCACCAAGGACTCTGGTGTTGGCTTAAAGTACGCAGCCTCAACTCCCATTAGAAAACCACATCCTGGGCGATCAGACCGGAAGGAAGGCAGTGGACCTCCACCTGCCTCAGGATACTGGGTTTATTCTCCCATCAGGAGTGGGTTACATAAATCGTTTCCAAATAGAGGTAAGTTAGGTCACATAAGGTAGTTATATTTCTCTTCCCTGTTTAATAACTTTTTATTGGTTCCCGGAAATCTATAAGACACAATCCAAACTCCTTAGCTTGCTCTGCAAGGGCCTCTGTGACTTGGTCTTGGCCAGTGACCTCTTGTCCTTTAGTCTCATCTCCCATCACTCTCCCACATGTCAGCCATATCCAGCTGCCTAAGATGTAGCATGCCATTTCCTCCATGTTTAAGCCCTCTGTTTGGAATGTCCTTTTTCTTCCTTCCTCTCCCACACCTATTTCTACTTATCCAGGTCCTCAAACACCACTTTTTTTATGGAGCCTTCCTCTACCCTACCTCACCCAGGCAGACTGAGCCGCTTCTTTGCCTGTGCTCCTGGAGTGTGGCAGCTTACATCCTTGAATCATGGCATTAATATGCTTGACTAAAATAAAGGATTAGAAGTCTATTTTCTAAAGCTCTGTGGGAATGAGTCAGACCTGGGGTAGATCCAGGGTCTTTCACTAAGTAGCTGTGTGACCCTAGGCAAATTATTTAGCTACTCTGAAACTTTAAATCTTTAAAGTGGAAATACGACCTTCTGAGAATTTGTTCATTCAGTACCTGTTTATTGAGTGCCTGCTGTGTGCTAGGTTCTCTGTCATCAGTGATAAACATAGTTCTTGCTTGCAGGGGAGGCAAGTAAGTAAATCAACACCTAGGGCAGCAGTTCTCAGCCTGTGGGTCGTGACCCCTTTGGGGGTCGAACGACGCTTTCACAGGGGTCGCCTAAGACCATCAGAACACACATATATAATTACATATTGTTTATAGTAGCAAAATTACAGTTATGAAGTAGCAACGAAAATAATTTTATGGTTGGGGTCACCACAACATGAGGAACTGTATTAAAGGGTCGCGGCATTAGGAAGGTTGAGAACCACGGCCTTAGAGAGTGCTGTGTGTTGTGATGGTGGTAAATGCTGAGAGCTGTGGGATTTCATAGCATATTTCCTTGTAAATCCAGCGAAGCAAGCACCCAATGGTTGCCGAATAAATGAATGAACGAATGAAGACAAGGGAAAAAAACACACACAAGCCAATAGATAGTCATAAGAAAAACTCAGGTATCAGCCACTGAAAATAATTTGAATCCCTGTTTTGATCTGCTTTTCAAAATTGCTTTTACCTTTTTTATAGAATTTTATTCTAAGATTTCTGGTATCTGGCCTAAATGCTGCTGTTTTCTGCTAAATTTGTTTATCTCGTAAGCCATGGGAGTAAAACACTTCTTTTTTTTCTTTTTCTTTTTATAATTTAAATTCTTTATTGTTTAAAGTATTACATAAGTCTCCTTTTCCCCCCCATTGACCTCTCCCCGGTCACCCCCCCCCACACACACACACACACACACGTGCCTTTCACACACCTCTCCCCCGCGCCCCCAATCCCTGTCTGTGTCCATTGGTTTTGCTCATATGCACGCCTACAAGTCCTTTGGTTGATCTCTTACCCCTCACCTCTTCTGTTTATTTCTTTCAAGATGCAGACAGTAGAGGAGACAGCCCAGAAGAGAGCGAGCTGGATGACCAAGAGGAGCACCCATTTGTGCCTCCTCCTGGATACATGATATACACTGTGTTTCCTGATGGCTCTCCTGTGCCCCAGGGCATGGCCTTGTATGCACCACCTCCTCCATTGCCCAACAATAGCCAACCTTTCACGCCTGGTACTGTTGTTTATGGCCCGCCTCCTTCTGGGGTCCCCATCGTTTATGGACCTCCACCCCCCAACTTCTCCATCCCCCTCATCCCTATGGGTGTGCTGCATTGCAATGTTCCGGAACACCGTAACTTAGTAAGTGGAAAGACATAAGACCCCCTATTCATTCTGCTTCTATGGGAGACTGAATAAGGTTACTCACTTAATAAATTGGCCTACTTATGAATGGATCATATCCCCAAAGTATGTTTGTAAGGCTGATGTTTAGAACTGAGCGACCATTCTCTTATTAAAATACTGGACAGGACTTAGGGTACCAAATCAGCCTACAAACCAGGTTTATATAACAAAATAGTCCAGAAAGTAATCATTTTTAGAAAGTTTACATGTTTTTCTAGTGATGAGTACTATATTAATGTGTATGTGTAAGTATATTCATATATGAGTGCCTGTACCTATACACATACATGTGTTTATATTTGTTTAGATCCATACACATGTATGTGCTTGTATATAAACACATGGATGAGTAGCACACAGCAAGGTTTTGATGGGGATTACTTCTGGGTGGTGAGGTTTATTATTATTTCTTTCTTTTCATAGTTTTTTCTTGTACACAGAATTTTGTATCTGTTTCTCCCCTTTAATGTTGCAAGCACTTCCCCATGGTTTTACAAATGCTTCTAAATAGTATGACTGCACATTTATTTGTAGGCACTATGGTTTACTGTGTGTAAATTTTTACTGTATTTCATATTCTTTTCTTAGTTTAGATTCCAAGCAATGATTATTTCCTAATCACTAGCTTACCTTATAACTTTTTGGTTCTAAAAAAAATAAAATTTATTTTACAAGCTCCTCCTCCAAACTCAAGACACCTGGAGCGCTTTATTTTTTCCTTTTCTTTGTAGCAGATTGAGAAGAAGGGAAGGTAAAGGACTAGGACACCTGGGTGTTAGCCACCGTCCCATTTTAATAGGTCAGACTAGTTTCAGAGGGACTGTGTGCATTAATATGGTTAAAAATGGTAATTATTTACATTGTCTTGCAGTTTTTCAGTGCACATTGAGTTTATAGCAATTCTGTTGGTTCAGTGTTTGATAATCTTTTAAGCTGGTTCTTTTACTCCCCAGTAGTACCCAGCTGTTTCTATAGTTTCCCAAGTGCACTTTTTTTTGTTAAAGAATAATTTATTGATTTTTAGAGAAAGAGGAAGGGAGAGGGAGAGAAACATCAATAGGCTGCCTCCTGCATGCCCCTTATCAGTATAGACCTGCAACCCGGGCATGTGCTCTGACCTGGAATGGAACCGGCAACCTTTCAGTGCATGGGAGGACGCCTAACCAACTGAGCCACACCAGCAGGGCTCCCAGGTGCACTTTTACATCTCCCTATAATGTGTACGTGTTATTTCCTCAGCTTAAGTATTTCCTATATCATTTGTTCTCCAAAACCCAGGTAAAACACCTCTTCCTCTGGTCAGCCTGCTTATAAAGCTTCTCTCCCATGTGCCCAGAGGAGGGAGAGGCCTGTGTCTCTTCTGCTAGATGCTGAACTCTGGAGGCAGAGGTACTTAGTGAATGTTTATCAACCATAGTTGGACTGATGGAAAAGTCTAAAGTTTTATTAATCTCCCCATTTCATCTATGACTTGTGAAAAATTGTCTTGACTTACTTTTTCTTCATATACTGAAGCTTTAAAAGCTACCACCATTTTCAGGTCAGACATGTCACTTTAACCACAGTTAATTTCAGCTTTTGGGCAGGAAATCAGGAAAACATCATGTGACGTTTCAATATTGCATTTTTTCTTTATTCAGGAGAGTGAAGTTTCTAGATTAGAAGACATAATGCAGCACTTAAAATCAAATAAGTGGGAACAGTGGATGAGAGTATCCAAGCAGCAGTCTGAGAAAGAAATGGAAGAACTGCATCATAATATTGATGGTCTTTTGCAAGAGAAGAAAGACTTAGAGCATGAGGTAGAAGAATTACATAGAACCATCCAGAAGCATCAACAGCGAAAGTAATTATGAGCCATTTTATTTTTATAATTTAGATGATTATAATATTTGTTCATTAAGATAACCTGAATCAGTGTTGTCCAATAGAACTTCCTATGATCTTGAAAATGTTCTAGATCTGTATTGTCCAAAGCAGTAGTCACAAAGCCACATGTGGCTATTGAGTACTTGAAATGTGGCTAATGGAACTGAGGAACAGAATTTAATTGAAATTAATTTAATATTCACATGGTGATTACCATATTGGACAGTGTAAGCTTCAATTCTTTTAGCCAGTAATCCAGATCAGCTCTTCTCTAGTCCCTCTTGGAAAACGGCACAACCATTCCCCCTCCCCAGTTACCCTGCCAGGTGTTGTCAACATCTCCCTTTCCCTCATTCCCCCCAGCATCCAGCTAGTCTCCAAGTCCTACTGACTACTCAGAAGAGCTCTGAAACTGGACCCCTTCTTTGATCTCCACTGTACTGGCCTTTAATGAGTTTCATCCTAGGTCATTGCATTAGCTTCCACACTGGCCTTCTACATCTTAATCTCTTTTTTTTCTTCTACCTGTTGACTTGGTTACAAATCTCACTGTGCCACTCTTCTATGTGACTCTCAGTCCCATCAGAATATACCCCACCCACCAAGATCTGAATCCCGCCTGCCTTTTTTATCCTACTGTCCCACACACAGTGTTTGTTCTGGCTCTACTTACTTTGCTGTGGGTTCCCCAAGCACCACATTTTCTTCTGCCTCCCCACTGTTACACATACTGTCCTTTGTCTGAAATGGCTTCATTACTCTAACCCTGCCTAGCTCCTACTTGTCTTCCAAGACAAAGGGCAAGGATTCCCTTTTACACAAAGCCTTTCTCATCTTGGGCTCTCACAATTTGGGGTTGGCAGCCTTGGGCATAGTACTGTTCATACCATGTTTTAAGGAGCAGAGGAAGACGGTAGCTGGGCCTCCCTTTCTGTGCCGCAGCACCTGGCGTAGGGTCTGTGAATGAATGCAGTATCTGCGGAGTGGGTCACTTATGTAGAAGCTCCTCTTCTGCAGTAGGCCATGGATTATGACAGTTCCCCAGTTTTTGTCATTTAAGCCACACTGGCCCAAGCCACCAACGTAGAGGGGAGTCCTGTGAAGGACACAGAGGTGAGTGAGATATGGTCTCTGCCTTCTAACAGACCTGGCAGGGAAAAGCAAAGCCCTTGGGATTAGATGTTTGAGGGTTTGGGAATGGTTATATCTATTATTTTTCTAGGTGTATATGTGAGGGATAATTTTTGAGGAGGATGGCAGGGCAGTGGGATAACCACTTCTTTTCCCAGATGTAAAAGTGTAACTTAAATAATCATTTTAGGGAATTTGATAACACAAAAATGTTCAAATGTTACAGAAAAAGTAAAAGTTTCTGTATACCCCCATTTAAAGATAATCTGTGAATATATCAATGGATTTACTTTAATTTTTTTGCCATAGATGGCCTTGTTTTCAAGTAATTTTGACAAGATAGCCTTGAGTTACCGAACGCTGTGTCATGTCAGATATTGTCACCGTGTTTATTCTAGCAGAACAGACAAAATTAGGCAGTCTTTGGGGTAACTGTGTCTTGAAGGATAATTTTGAGGGAATGGATAAATATTGTGGTAGTGGTTTTATTTTATTTTTATTCCACAGAAGAATAGAAATATCAACATTGGTTTAGGCTCCAAGTGTCTGTATTATAACACTTAAAATACCTTGATGTGCACGTATATGATTTTTTTTTTAGAGATTTCATTGATGGAAATGTGGAGAGTCTTATGGATGAACAAGAAATGGAAGAATCACTCAAGCACCATGAGGATATTGTAGATGAAATCGAGTGCATTGAGAAGACCCTTCTGAAACGTCGAGCAGAGCTCAGGGAAGCTGATCGACTGCTGGCGGAAGCTGAGAGTGAACTTTCATGCACAGAAGAGAAAGTATGTTCAGTTGTGGTTTGGGGTGAGACAGCTTACTGTTGTCAGCATGAAGGATTAGAAAGAAAATGTGATAAGATTTAAGTTCTCCAAGTCAGACAACCATGTTCTAGGCTAGACGCTGCTAGTTTAGGAGCTATGAAAATTTGGGCAAGTCATTTAAGTCCCTGAGCTTTGCTTTCCTCATACTTAAATTCAGATTAAGAATACCAAGGCTGTTTAGTATTAATTAAATGAAGTAGCATATTTAAAGCTTCTGAAGTCATTAGTTCCTAACACTTGCCACCTCCTTAACTATGTGAGTCTTTGTTTATTTGGTTTGATATCTGTAATTATTAAATATGTCAATCTTATCTATATATATGGAAAAAGCCAGCGACTGGAACGCCATAATGATCAGAACAACCAGTCGCCCACTGCGGCCAGTGAAACAGCCCGACTGGGGGAGTGGGGCTGGCCAGCCAATCTCTCATGGCGCCTCCCCCAAGCTGGCCCTGCCCCTGATCAGCCTCTCCCACCCTGATCGCGGTCGGGGTGTCAGGCCAACCCCCCCAAAGCCCTTCCCTCTGGATGGCCTGGTCCCCTATTGGGGTGGGGTGCAATTAAGGGTGGAGCCAGCCGGGGGGAGGGGCTGCAGGAGGTTGGCCAGCTGGCCCCACCTACAATGGGCCCCCACCACCCCAGTTGGCCCTAGGCTCCTCCCCCCAGCCAGCTCCACCCCCTATCGGCCCCCCCACTCCAATCAGGGACAGGGCCACCCAGCCAAACAACCATCGCCCCTTCCCCAGGGCTGTTGGTCCCTGATGGGACCCCTCACTCCATTCGGGGGTAGGGTCAGCCAACCCACAGCCCCTCCCCATGGCTGGCCCTACCCCCAAACAGCCCCTACCACCTCAATTGGCCCGCAGCCCCTCCCGCTAGCCAGCTTCGACCCCCATTGGCCCCACACACACCAATCAGGGGTGGGGCCGGTCGGCCCACCACCCACAGCCCCTCCCCAGGCCATCCCTGCCCCCAATCAGCTCCCTCACTCCAATTGGGGGGGGCCGCTGGCTAATTGCCTGCATCCCTCCCCTTAGCTGGCCCCCGCTGGCTCCTTCCTGACAGGCCTGGCCCCAATTCACCCTGATTTGGGCCCGGCCAGCCTCACCCCACCTGTGCACGAATTCGTGTACTGGGCCTCTAGTATTTTTATAAAGCAACATTGTACCTTACAGGACTCCTAGTCTTACGTTGTTCTCTTAAGTTGATGAGGATATAAAAAATCAAATATTTTTTGGTCTGAGGTAATATTGGATATTTTATTTATTTTTATTTTACCTTCCTGGCAACCATGTAAAGTGATTGTTAGCCAGTTGACAGATATAGCTCAGAGAGGCTGTTAACTAGCCCAGGGTCACACAGTTAAAGTTCTGTCTTACCAAGAGACCTTTTTTATTAGCTAGAGGAGAATTCCAGGATAAAGTCCCATACCCACATGGAGCAACCTCAGGAATTACTATTTTTATATTGTTATTTAAAAATGGATCACTTTAAAGAACAGAAATCTATTACCAAAGAATGGAAATGAATGACTTATTAAAGAAATTCTTTGAGTGATGGTTTTAATAAGAATGGAAAACTATCCTCATGTCTTTTCAAATGATCAGTTCCTCTTCTATCACATGTTACATTACTGTGAGAGGAAATAGGTGTGAGCAGGACTAGAGAAAAACTTATCACTGGGATATAAAAGAAAAGAAATTGATGATACTAATTAGTAGGCAGAGATAATAAGTGAACCAAGACTAAGTTCTTCTCCCTTCATCTTCCCAAAATGACTCAGGGAGGCAGCTTACTAAGGAGAAAGAGGAAGGGAGAAATGCTACATTTTGTAAGGAATGTGCCAGACAAGTTAAAACTTGACATAGAAGGAGACAAAAAAAAAACTACTTGAAAACAGTGGCATTCTGGAGTGCATACTGAGCTTTGTCCAGTGCTTTGCTGATGAAACTGACAGAAACCAGTCCCTGTAGGGGGCATGCAAGAGGCAGCTAATCAATAATTCTCTCTCATCATTGATGTTTCGATCTCTCTCTCCCTCTCTTCCTCTCTGAAATCAAAAAAATATTTTTTTAAAAAAAGTATTTAATATTTGTGTTTGTCAGCCATAATTAAATCATCTTCAGATTATTTAGGTTTTACCTAACATGATAATAGCTAGAGTACAGCCAGCATCTCTGTGTGGAGGGAATATTAGTAAAATCACTTCATTGCTACTTAATTGGGTAGATATTTTTAATTGAAAAAAGTAACATAATAATATTACAGATTATTTCTAAATAAGATCATCCAGTCTCATCACCCTCAAATGATTATTTTTATTTTTGCATAGCCTTTGTGTCTTTGATAACACAGATATAATTTTACATAGTTGCTCTTACAGTGCTTGTAAATTTTTAAGTCATCATAATATCATTAACATTCTCCCATGTTGCCACATTGTCCTCCATTTTAAAGGCTGCACAGTATTCCAGTGTGTTGATACATTAACACCTGTTGAATCTATTATTTGTCCACTTACATGATTTCAATAAACATGGAGCATTTCTGTGTGGTAGTTCTTTACTTTTGAATTTTTTTCTGAGAATTGGAGAGCCAAAGTGAATGAACATTTAAAGTTGTTCTGTATTGCCTTGTTTGCCAAGTTATACCAATTTACACTACCAATAGCTGTGAGAGAAGTCTGTAACTGAATTGCTTTTAATGATAGTTTGTCTTCTAGACCAAAAATGCTGCTGAAAAGTTCGCTGATGCCAAGAGAAAGTTATTGCAAACCGAGAAAGATGCTGAGGAATTAGAAAGGAGAGCTCAGGAAACTGCTATCAACCTTGTCAAAGCTGACCAGCAGCTCAGGTAGGTGGAATCCTTCAGCCATTGATATATTCAGTGAGATGAATGAAAAGTTTAGTTCTAAGAGGATAATAACTGACTTATGATAAATAGTGCATGTTAAGTCTGAGGGCCTTGGAGGAATAAATTGATGTTTTAGATTGATCCAGGCTGACACGAAGGATTTGGAGCAGCACAAAATCGAACAAGAAGGAATCTTGGAAGAAATAAACAAGGTTGTTGCAGCAAAAGACTCAGACTTCCAGTGTCTAAACAAGAAGAAGGAAAAACTGACCGAAGAGTAAGTACTATGGCCTCTATGGGGCTTCAGGAGCTTGTGCTGGTAGACAGATTGGGGGTCAGTCTCCATTTGGATCTGCTCTATTATTTTGTGCTTTTTAGGTTGCAGAAACTGCAAAAAGACATCGAGGCCGCAGAACGCAATGAGGATCATCACTTGCAGGTCCTTAAAGAGTCAGAGACCCTCCTGCAGGCCAAGAGGGCAGAGCTGGAGAAGCTGAAAAGCCAGGTATGGCAACAGATGCCTTGAACAACCAGTGCATGCTGCTTTGAAACCTACATTCATGTGATGATTAAAAAGTCATACATGTTTGATTGTAGAAAAGACTGGAAAATACAAAATAAAACTTAAAGCATAAATGAGGCTGTATATCGTAGAGGTTAAGAGTAGAGTCCAACCCAAACTTTAATCCCAACTCAGTAAAACATGCTATTGAATAAAAGAACAGGATATACTCAGATCGTTTATGTTAAATGTGTTTACTTATGTTTGTATTTTTAGTCTATACCAAAGTACGAAAGGAGTCGTTTGATAAGGGAGGGCTATGCTTTTGGTATGATTTCAGTGATTTTACATATGTGAGTTCAAGGTCTTTATTAGGCACTTCATGCCTGTTTCTAAGCCTGGCTTTTCTCACTCATGCAACCCGGATAATTAGAATTAGGCTAGCTCCTAATGTCTCCCCACAATTTTTAGGTTGTGGTCTTTGTCAAGCTTTATATTCCTCACTTTTCTTTAATGCAGGTGACAGCTCAGCAGCAGGAGATGGCTGTCTTGGACAGGCAGTTAGGGCATAAAAAGGAGGAGCTGCATCTACTCCAAGAAAGCATGGTCCAGGCCAAAGCTGACCTCCAGGAAGCCCTGAGACTGGGCGAAACTGAAGTAACTGAGAAGTGCAATTATATTAGGGTATGTTTTCCAGTGGATTTTCTTAAGAGTCCTAGGATAGTGCTTGGCTACAGGTTTATTTTGAGATGTTTTTATAGGTTCCCTCCAAATGCAAATATAAATTTCCAAATCTTGACTCTTCTGTATCATCAGTTTGGTGGCGTGTTGTATAGCTATGCTGTGCCTGTCATATGTAGCTCCCCAGTAATGTTTCCTGGACGTGCCCAAGGTGTTCTGCTTCTGTACTTTCCTCATACTTGTTCTCTTCCAGGAATTCTCTTTCTGTGTACGTCCAGATCCTACCTATTTTTCTTGGTTCAGGTTCATGCCACTAAGACTTCCCTGACTTTTTCTTTACGCTAAAAGGAGTTTCTCTCTCTCTTGAATTTAGGAGCACTCTTCATGTTTCCTAGGGCATCTTAGCCTTTCCTGATCATGTTTATGTCCCCAGCTTTACTTCCCCACAGGGCACGAAGCCCCTGGAGGAGAGATATTTGAATCAGCTTTTTTTCTCTACAACACATTGCCTTGCACCTGGCAAATGTTACATATACATTTTAAATGGCGAAAGTATGTTACTTTCTTACTTCTACTATACAGAAATATGGTAGTGTAAAATACAGTGTTGTTCTTGACATAAAAGGCAAAAATGAGCTTATTTCCAAATTAGAATTTTTATAAAATGAGACAGTAACAGAACTGATATTAATTTCCATTCATAATTTTGTGAAGGTGGGAGGTGACTTTTTATTTTTAATTTTTTTGCACAGGAAGTAAAATCTCTTCTGGAAGAAATGAGTTTTCAAAAAGGAGAACTGAATGTCCAGATTAGTGAAAAAAAAACTCAACTTACTCTTATAAAGCAGGAAATTGAAAAAGAAGAAGAAAATCTTCAGGTAGTTTTAGGGCAAATGTCTAAACATAAAACTGGTAAGTTTAAAGGAAAACAATCATATAAAGTCTAAGGTTGGAAATGTCTATATTCCAGGTCATGGAAGAAAAACAAATAGTCAAATAAACTTCTTTTAAAAGTTAATCTTAAAGATTATAAAAGGAAAATGATATTTTTTTCTGCCATTCAAATTGATAGTTTATTTAAGAGCAAAATAATCATATTCCTTGCTGACCAGGTGTGGTGAAAGCAGAACACTTACTTGTAGGCTATTGGTCAAAGTGTAAATTGGAACACTCTCCCAGTGTTTCAAGACTCTTAAAATTCATACCCATTGCACCAGTTAGCCCATTTCTAGTTATCTAGAGAAGGTAAGCATTTATGCCCATCACAGGAATATTTCTTTTTAAAGAGAAGCCTTTATTTCCTTGTTTCATAAATTAAGCTGCCTGAGTTGTTTACTTGCAGCAAAATTTATGACAAAATTTGGAAACAAATGACCACTTTAAAAGCTGTATTTTTAAAATTTAATGACATGTAAAAATGCTGATGTGGAGAATGAACAAAAAAGTAAAAACTAATTATAGAGTCTAGTCCGAATTCATTTAAAAATGTGCTTGTGTGTCTATGTGCTCTTAAAAGAAATACATCAAAATGTTACTGCAATAGATGGTGGGATAATGATGGTTTTTTTCTTTTATACCTTTTTTCAAATTTTTTATAGTTAGCAAATATTTTTATAATAAGAAAAAAGAGTTACTATTTATAAACCTGTATTTCAAGGGAGAAAAAGTTGTTATGTAAATCTCAACTTACATATTTTAAAGTTCTTCTATTTATTTTGTCTAAAATTCTTTTAGGTAGGATTAATGCCTTTAGAACTAGATCCTTGTTAAATGTTTTTATTAAAATGTTTTGTTAAAATTAATACTTAGCAATACTTTTAAATGATTTTTCCATTAAAAATATAATTAGCTCCATTAATTCAGCACAACAAATTTTTTTTATTATCTTTCGTTTCTTGTATCAGTCAGTAGCATTTTTTTTCTGTTTCACTTTATAAATGTTTCCAAATTCATTTGATAACATGGACCATGTTTTGTTTCTATTAGAACTAAAGAATATTCTGGACATGCTGCACCTTGAAAACAATGAGCTACAAGGTTTGAAGCTACAGCATGACCAAAAGATGTCTGAGTTAGAGAAGACTCAGGTTGAAGTATTAGAGGTAATAAGCAAAGCTGTTTTACCAATACCAAATTGCAGTCTTTGTCTCTTAGCATGATTGAGTCATCTTTTATCTGATTTAGGAGAAACTGGAGTTAGAGAATTTGCAGCAGGCAGCTGTGCGACAGAAAGGGGAAATAGAGTGGCAGAAGCAGCTCCTTGAGAGGGACAAACGGGAAATAGAACGAATAACTGCTGAGAACCGAGCATTGCAATCATGTGTTGAGTCTTTGTGTGAAGAAAAGCAAGATCTGGAAGAGAAATGTGACAACTGGGAAAAGAAGTTGGCACAAACAAAACGGTAAGAAGGGAACAAATTAAGCCTGCAAGATCACTTCTTGAAAGCTAAACCATAAACACTCTATACAAAAATTTGGAAAATTGAGAAAGGGAAAAAAAGTACTCCACAAATTCACGATCAGAATGAAATTCACCAATAGCATTTTGGGCAAATTTCTTTTTACACTTTGCCCCCCAAAGCATTTTCTTAATCTGTTGTGGTGTTTTTTTGTTTTGTTTTTTTAAGTAAAATAATACATGCTGGGAGAAAGAAATAAGTGGAGAAATATACCTTGTTTGTGGGTAGGAAATATTGTTACAATTCAGTTCTCAGATTGATTTATAAATTCAAAACAATCACAATTAAAATCCCAACAGACGTTTAAAATAGAAATTGACAGTTTGGTTCTAAAATTCATATGCAAACAACCTAGAATAAAGTCTAAAACTTTTTAACTGTGACACAAAAACAACTTTGAAAAAGAAGAAAAAATGTTAAGTGCTAACACTACCTGATTTCAAGACTTAATATACAACTATGGTAATCAAAACACTATGGTATTGGTATAAAGGTAGACAAATACATCTATGGAACAGAATACAAATTCCAGAAGTAAACTCATAAATATGTGGCCAGTTGATTTTGACAAAGATGCAAAGACATCGTTTTCATTAGAGAAAAGATGGTCTTTTCAAAAAATGTTACTGAAACAATTGTGTATCTTCCCCTGAAAAAGAAAAAGCCTCAATCCATACCTCACACTGCATATAAAAATTAACTCAAAATGGACCATAAATATAAAACCTAAATGTAAAACTCCAAAGAAAAAAAGCCTTTGTGACCTGGGGTTAGGCAAATTTATTTTAGCTATAACACTAAAAGCATGATCTGTGAAAGAATAATAATTAATTTGGACTTCATCAAAACTTAAAAATTCTCCTCAGAAGACACTGTTAAGATAATGAAAAGACAGATGGGGAGAAAAATATTTTCAATCACATGTTATAAAGGACTCATACCCAGAATATTTGTATATATAAAACTCTCAAAACTCAATAATAAGAAAATG
Organism: Myotis davidii; assembly: GCF_000327345.1. Taxonomy (NCBI): domain Eukaryota; kingdom Metazoa; phylum Chordata; class Mammalia; order Chiroptera; family Vespertilionidae; genus Myotis; species Myotis davidii. The sequence continues at coordinate 1,728,747 of NW_006298351.1, forward strand.
AGCAATCCAATTTTTCAAATGGGCAAAAGATTTGAAGAGAGAATTCACTTAAAGAGATATATGGGTGGTAAATAAGCACATAAAAAGATGTGCAGCATCATTGACCATTAGGAAAATGCAATTAAAACCACAATGAGATATCATTACACACCTATTAGAATGGCTAAACTAAAGACTGAGTGTACCTAATGTTAGCCAGGAACTTTCACACCTGATTGGTGGGAGTGTAAATTGTTAGTAAGACCACTTTGGAAAATAGTTTGGCAGTTATTTAAAATATCACACATATACCTACCAGAAGATCTAGCAGTTGCACTCCTAGTTATTTACTCATGAGGCATGAAAGCATATGTCCAAACAAAGACTATATACTAATGTTCATAGCAGCTTTTATTTGCAATAGCCAAAAACTGGAAACACCCTAAATGTTAATCAACTGGTAAACAGATAGGCAAATTACAGTATATCCTTACCATGGAATACTACTCAGCAATAAAAAGGGATGGAGTTGATACAAGAACATGGCTGAATCTCAGAGTAATTATTCTCAGTGGAAAAAAAAACAACTACAAACAAAAGCAAGTGCATACTGTGTGATTCCAGTTATGTAAGAGAATGCATGCACATGCATGTCTGCTTATGGGCAAATTCTCTGATACAAACAATTGTGTTTTTTGCTTTTACACTTATCAGAAGTTAGAGATCCATTTTCACCACTTGGATTTTTTGAATTATTAGTGCTAGTTAGTCATGTGTTTCATCCCTGATTTTTATAAAACTTCAATTTAGCGAGTTGTTTTTTTAAAAAAATCTCCTATTTTTAAATAGGTTTCTCTTAAAAATGAGTTAAGACCTTAAATTTTTAAGATTTTTAATCATTCAGATTTCATAACTAATTTGTGAAAGTGTAACATGGTCTCTCAGTTGTCTCTTGTGTGTGCTTGAACATTTTATATTTGACAGCCTATCTATTCTTTACTTGGATTGTAGGGTTTTAGCAGCTACAGAAGAAAATTGCAAAATGGAGCAATCGAACTTAGAAAAGCTGGAATTGAGTGTCAGAAAACTGCAGCAGGAGCTAGACCAGTTAAACCAGGACAAACTCTCCCTGCATGAAGACATGGCAGTAATGCAGCAGCAGCTACAAGGTAGGAGGCCACATAGCTGGGGCTTCTGCCTTTTCTTAGGGAATCCTTTTAGTTGTTTGATTTTTCTTTTTCTTTTTTAAATATATTTTATTGATTTTTACAGAGAGGAAGGGAGAGAGATAGAGAGTTAGCAACATCGATAAGAGAGAAACATCGATCAGCTGCCTCTTGCACATCTCCTACTGGGAATGTGCCCCCAACCAAGGTACATGCCCTTGACTGGAATAGAACCTGGGACCTTTCAGTCCGCAGGCCGACGCTCTATCCACTGAGCCAAACTGGTTTTGGCTGATTTTTCTTATTATAGAAATAACTGACGCTAATGGGCCTGAGGTTTCTTTTAGAAATGACAAAAATGTTCTGAATTTAGGTGGTGGTGATGTTTGTACAACTGTGAATATATTAAAAGCCACTGCATTGTATACTTTAAGTGGGTGAAATACATCCTATACGAATATCTCAAAGCTGTTTAAAACTAATTTTTGTTCTTACAAGAACAATTTCAAAACAGCAAAAAGAGGAAATAAAAATTACTATTGACCTCATTCCTCAAAGGGATGATATTTCCTAGGGATGTGTTTGTATAGTTTTAAAAAGAAAAACAAAGGTGCAAATAATATCTTTATTACCAAATCTTTATAATTATTTATGATTATTTAGGAGAAGTTACTAGGTACTTCTAGCTAATAATATACTTGTTGATTACTATTACGTCTTAGACATGATGCTAATATTTTATATGCATTTTCTCATTTAATTATTGTAACAGTTTTATGTGATAAAAACTATTATTTTACACATTTTCAAATGAGGGAACTTTAGTTTCCTTATCACTTGCTTAAGGTAAGTGACTTGCTCAAACCCACACAGCTAGTAACAAAACTAATATATGTATAAAATTTATCCCCAAATTGTCTTCCTGAGAGGTTATACCAAATTACATTTCTACCAGCAAGGTTGTAGGTGCCTGATTATAAGTCATGCACTTCAGCACTAGCTATTATCTGTAAAAATTTTTGTTAGGATTTGAAAATGGAAGTCATCAAAAACCTGGGCTCCAAGCCCAGATCTGGGTTGTGCATGTACTCTCTCTTTTGGCCTTTAAAAACATGTGTGGCATAGACATACATTGAGCAGAAATATGTTTAAATTCACTTTCACTCCACTTTTTTGGGGAGCTAATGGAAATCTGGAAAATGCATATGTATGTATTATATCATATAAATGTTATTTCTGTAGAAAAACGAGAAGCAGTAAACTTGTTACAAGAAGAACTAGCTGATGTTCAAGACCATTTGAACCTAACAAAACAGGTAAGCTTAACATGTAATCTAGTGGTATCCTGAAGGCATTCAGACAATTGGTTGAAATAGCAATCAAATAGGCTAGTTCCTTTTCATACCAGCAGGTACCACAGGACCATTTATATAACACAAACATCATATACACATGCCGAGCAGTGATTTTCTAATTTATTTTAGCCCTAGAAATCTTTATTCAAACAACATTTTACTGAAAGTTAATGAATAAGGTGGTGGCTAGACCAGAGCCCAACCCCTCAGCAGCCCCTGTAGAGGCTTTAGGGGCCAGAAGGACCATCTCTTATCTGTGGCACAGATGAACCTCCAAAGGTTGGCTTAGATTTGATGGCTCATTGAGCTGCAGAGTAACTGCCAGATCTGGGCCACTCCTGTCTGACATTGAATAGAGTGGATTCTTGACCCTTATACTTCTGATAATCTTAAAAGTAATTCAGTGTTGTTCTATGAGAATAGTGTTGTAATTTGAGTTTCAAAGAACTTCAAGCAAGTTCTGGGACTCAGTTTCCACTATGGAAATTAGAGGTTTGATTAGACATCTAAATTCTCTTCCTTCTACCTGTAGGATTCTGAGTTTCTAACATGTATAAAATATAAAATCAAAGTGTTCTAGCTTTTAAAAAGTCTTAAATGGGTTCTCATTAATATTTTTTGTGGTGTTAGAAATATGGATAACTTTTTCAAATATGCTTAATTTAAAGAAAGAAGTATTGTTTTCTGAGTTTTTTAAACCTGTATATTTCAAATGATAACAAAACCATGACTTTTGGTTCATTTTCAATAAAAGTTAACCTTATTCACAGTCTTTCTTAATCTTAGCAAACCTGTGAGGTGGATATTGTTTATTCCCACCTCAGTGACAATACAGCTAAAGCTCAGAGGAACTGAATCTCTTGCTGAGGTTCTGACATCTTCTGCCGTCTTGTGGGGTTTTTTTTTTTAGGTACTAAAAAGAGGAAAGCCAATGATTGAGTTCTGGGTACCTTTGTATAAATTTGTTGAGATAATAAAGGATATGGAACTTTTATTCCATCTCATTTTGTCAGACTTAGCAGATGCTGGCGTGGCACTGGCCACCTCTAGTAAAGATGGCTTTGTTAGTAGTTTCAATGTATCCTTTCACCTAAAGGACCTGCTCCACACCACCAGGCGGAATGATGCACTGCTCAGTGAGCAGACCAGGCTCCAGAAGGACATCAGTGAGTGGATAAAGAAGTTGGAAGACTGCCAAAAAGAAGAGGAGACAAAACAGCAACAGCTTCAAGTGCTCCAGAATGAGATGGAAGAAAACAAAGCCAAACTAGCAGAACAAGAAATGGTACTACATGTTTATGATTTTATGTAACAGGAAACATTTTGTCACTGGTGTGAGCTTTTTTCCTTTTGGCAGAAACCTGCTGAGAAGTACCCCCCAAAGGAATAGCTTCCCTTAACTGCCCTGGGTAATTAGGGGGTATTGTAACCAACTCTTTCTTGGTATTAATATTTCTAGATTCTTAAGGCCTTAGAACATTGGTTATATAAAGAATCTTCATGGCCACCTGTCATTTGCTGCTTGCATCCCCTTCTCACGTGCTGACCAAATTGTTTTCCAGTCCCTACTTGATTACCTTGGTAAAGGAACTCACTCTGTCATGGTGGGCTGTTTCCTACTTTCTATTGTACTAGACTCTATCCATGAAGATGCTCTCATCTGGGACACTATTTGTTATTGTATGACTGACTAAGATTGTTCTTTATTAAGATGTTTCAAAGACTCAAGAAAGAGAGAGAAAGTGAAGAAAGAAAATTAGAAGCAAGTAAAGCAACACTGAAGGAGCAGCAGCAGCAACTGGAAAAGGAAGTAACAGACCAGCAAAGCAAACTGGACCAGGTGCTCACAAAGCTGCTGGAGACAGAAGAGCGTGTCAGGACTCTGCAGGAAGAGGAGAGGTGGGGTGAGGCCCTGGAGAAGATGCTCTCCCAAACCCGTATGTATTCTGGAACATCACATTCTGGGGGAGGGTGCTCTTCTGGTGTCTTGGGATAAGCAGGAGACCCAGGGCCCAAGCATAGCCCAGAAAGGAGGCAAAAGCAGCACAGTGGGGAGTACAGTACAGACTCGATCCTCGTAGCCCTGTGGGAGAGTGGCATTGAGACTGACGGTTAAACCTTTTTGCTTCACCATATTGTCTTCTTTGAGAATGCTTTCCCAAGAAAGTGGGAAAGTAAGGCAACGTAGTGCCAAAAGGAACTCTATAGGCTTCTGTGAAGTACATTACTTATGAGCTCTGGGAACAATGATTCATTTCATCTCAGCCAGTGGGGGGGGGGGGGATATTAACTGTTCTACTTCTATCCAAATTTGACAGTGAAAAATTTCTGTAAAATTTGACAAATACCAAAATACAGGTATTTGCCTTTATATCTGTTTTGTTCTCACTTAAGCCATATATAAAATAGAGTTGACATGGGAATCCAGGGTAAATGATTGTTCTAACATCAATAATGATTTTTTTTAAAATATATTTTATTGATTTTTACAGAGAGGAAGGGAGAGAGATAGAGAGTTAGAAACATCGATGAGAGAGAAACATCGATCAGCTGCCTCCTGCACATCTCCTATTGGGGATGTGCCCGCAACCCAGGTACATGCCCTTGACCGGAATCGAACCTGGGACCTTTCAGTCCGCA
>NW_006298351.1:1736056-1743979 GCF_000327345.1 Myotis davidii
TCCACTCAGCCAGCTTTCCTGTGGTTCTGGATGATGTCCGTTTCGTCTTTTAGTTGTATTTTTGAAGTGGTTGTTCAAGGCAGCAAACTCCGGTGTTTACCTATGCCGCCATCTTGGTTTCCTCCAATAATCAATAATGATTTTTTTTTTTCTGCAGGGTTTAATAATGATCAGAAAATGTTGTTCCCTCCCCTTACCCCTGAGTGAACCCAGTGGACTTAAAGGATCTGAAGGGATTATTATTTCTTTTCCCTGAGAATTCTTCTTCTTTTTTTTTAATCCTTACCCAGGAATATGTTTTTACTGATTATATATAGAAAGAGAAACATCGATGTGAGAGAGAAACAGCAATTGGTTGCCTTCTGTACATGCCCTGACCTGGGGTGGAACCCACAACCTAGGTATGTGCCCTGACCAGAAATAGAACCTGCAACCTTTTGGTGCATGGGATAATGCTATCACCAACTGAGCCGCCAGCTAGGGTACCCTGAAAACTCTTGATTGAACCAGACCCAATTGTTTCATTTTGAAAATGAAACCTAACAAAAAAAAAACTTTAAAAAAAAGTGTGGCCATGCCAGAGGTGTAAAAAGTGAAATCTGGATAGGGTGTTACTCTAAAGGGTGTGATCAGAACAATTTGTTTTTGGTGTCACTATTATTTATAAGCATTACTTATTCAGTCTTACGATGTACTAGGTATTTGAATACATGATTCTCATCGAACAGCAGGAGATAGTTCCCCCTGTAAAACAGGGCTCATATGGCTCTAAATCCCATGTTCTCTGCACTGCACCACTTCCTATGAAGGAAGTAGTACTGGTGTGCTTCCCTTCATTAAAATAAAGATTGAGTCCTAGCTGGTTTGGCTCAGTGGATAGAGCGTTGGCCTGTGGACTGAAGAGTCCTGGGTTCGATTGTGGTCAAGGGCACATGCCCAGGTTGCAGGCTAGATCCCCAGTAGGGGGTGTGCAAGAGGCAGCCAATCAATGATTCTCTCCCATCATTGATGCTTCTATCTTTCCTTTTCCCTTCCTCTCTGAAATCAATAAAAATATATTTAAAAAATAAAATAAAGGTTGATAAAAAACACTTCAGCAGTCTGTTTTGTGTTCCCTGCACCCCAGGATTGGTGCTTTTTTTTTTTTTTTGAGTCAAATACTCAAAAAGGAGACAGTCCTTGTGTATCACTTTGGAATCAGCCCTCGAGGCCCATTATGTCAAGAGGGACCTTATCTGGGCCTTTTTTGGGGCCTCTGGTGTGGGTCAGAGGGGACTTGGAAGACTCAGTGATGGAGTGGGTGGCATGTCATTATGCAATCTGCCCTCGAGGGAAGGAAAGCTCTGCCTACATCCAGCTCAGGGCCTCTGGCTAAAGTACTAAAAATGCTCATTTCAGAACAACAGCTTTCAGAAAGGGAGCAGCAATTAATGGAAAAGTCAAATGAGCTGCTGGCTCTCCAAAAAGAGACAGATTCTATGAGGGCTGACTTCAGCCTCCTGCGGAACCAGTTCTTGACGGAAAGAAAGAAATCCGAGAAACAGGTTCTCAGCCTGAAGGAAGCACTTAAGATCCAGCGGAGCCAACTGGAGAAAAACCTTCTCGTGAGTACCTGCCACCCTGGCAGTTTATGTTTCAACATAGAAAAAATAGATTACCTGTCAGCCCAACTATTCCTTTTGGTGTATTTCTGCATAATTTGTTCTTGAAGCTGATGGTAGATGTTGTCTGCGTCTGGGCTGCAGCCCTGGCTGGAAAGATGGTCCTATAAACAAGACATTGTCAGCACAAAGCAGAGAGCACTCTCAGCTGGCAAGCTGCTACTGGCTGCAGTCAGTGCTCATAGCTTTTCCTCATCCTGCCCTTTTGGTCAACATTACCAGTAGCTTTAATTAATCATTATCCTAAAACCAAGAAGCCCAATCTAGCATGCTTTTAACCCTGAAATAAATTTTGGGAGGTGATACACAGATGAATTCAAAACAGTTTATGGTGGGTGGAAGCAGATGGGCAGCAACAGGGACTGTCACAGAAATGGGTTTATCTAACACTCTCTGAAGGAATTAATGAACCCCTGTGGTGTGAATGTAACTTTAAATCACGCGTGTTTCCGAAAAGGCGATAGAGCCCCTTGTAACTAATGATAGGGTAACATGATTATAAAGATAAATATGCAGATTTCTAAATTTTAACCCTTTCGGTAACCCTGTGATGATGGGGTCATTGTTCCCATTTTACAGACTATTAATGGAGGCTAAGAAAGAGAAAGTAACTTATTAAAAGTAATGTTGCAGACCTAGGATTCAGGCTTTGGGCTAACAGACTCTGTACTCCCAGCGCTACCACAGCTGCTGAAGAAGACAGGTAGAATTACCCCCATTTTACAACTAGACAAGCTGCGGCCCAGGTGGAAAATAAGTTACAGAGCTAGTGAGTGTGTAAGTCAGCAACGACACCTCCATATATTGGACCACAGGGTCATTTTCCTCCTCCTGTGCTAGGAGCAAAAGCAAGAGAACAGCTGCATGCAGAAGGAAATGGCAACAATCGAGCAGGTGGCCCAGGACAACCACGAACGGGCCAGGCGCCTGATGAAGGAGCTCAACCAGATGCAGCATGAATACACAGAACTCAAGAAACAGGTGTGTCCAGGAGGCCTGGCTGGCCGCCAGACAGGGGGCCTCGGGAGGCACGCTCACTGCCCGTGGCCTCAGACTTTGCTTCTCAAATAGCTTGTTAAGAGGAGTATTTCTTGGTGAAAATTTTGAAAAGCTGAATATATAGAATGTTAAGTCAAATTTCTTTTTGTAGTCTTAAAATAAAGAAAAATACCTTCATAAGAAAAACTTACTATTCCAAAATATACTTTTAAAATTCATCAAGTTGCCGAAACCGGTTTGGCTCAGTGGATAGAGCGTCGGCCTGTGGACTGAAAGGTCCCAGGTTCGATTCCGGTCAAGGGCATGTACCTGGGTTGTGGGCACATCCCCAGTGGGAGATGTGCAGGAGGCAGCTGATCGATGTTTCTCTCTCATCGATGTTTCTAGCTCTCTATCTCTCTCCCTTCCTCTCTGTGAAAAATTAATAAAATATATATTTTAAAAAAAATTCATCAAGTTTTATATGTTATTTTTGAGAGAAAAATGAAGTTCTTCAGCATAAAGCTTTATCATGTCCCAAAGAAGTGTGTTGAAATGTTAGATTTTATGTCAGAAACAAGTCTGTAAGAGCCGACCACCCTGGGTAAGAAAGAGTGACTCCAGGGGAACCTGCATTACCCTGCAGAGGGTGTGAGAGTAGTTCCTGCATAGACTACTAGTCTCCTAGATGCCTCTGGTGTCTCTTCACCAGTGTCAGCATTTGGGCCACCCAGGATTCTCTAGTCGGCTACTGGGGCCACTCATTTGACCTGCCACGCTTTATCCTTTGGACAACCACAGTGGCCATTTGGTTTTATTTGTGTCTCAAATCTCTCCTCCACCCCCAATATACACTCCTTTTGGTTGAAGAAAAAGATGTTTTATTTCAAAGCTCCAAGTCTCTGCTAACTTGGAAGGGCAATTAGCAGTGGGTATGGCTATATTATCTTCCCTGAGCTCTTCATGGAGAGAGCCACATAGAGTAGTCTCAGGTATTCAACACAGTCTGTAACACCTGAGGAAACTGTTTAACCACAAGATTCTTTACCCATAAAATGAAAGCATTTGACCAGATCACTCCCTTTTAGCATTAACATTTATAATCTAGATCACTTATGACTTGTTTCAGTAAATGGTCATTTTCTCCTTGCTGTTTAATTATCGTAGTTGCCATTTATTGGATACCACTAAGGTGGTTCATATAAATTCTCATATTTTTTAATGCAAGGTATAATCTTAATGTATAAATGATGTAACAGGTTAAGAAATAACTTGCCCTAACTCATATGGTAATGTTTACTGGCACTGAGATTAAAATCCAGCTCTATCTAACTCCAGAGAGACTGACTTCTACAGAGCAATCTATCATCAAGGAACACTGTGCCCATGCTTTTTAAAAATACATATATTTTTATTGATTTCAGAGAGGAAGGGAAAGGGAGAGAGAGATAGAAACATCAATGATGAGAGAGAATCATTGATTGGCTGCTTCCTGCATGCCCCCTGCTGAGGATCAAGCCCCACAACTCGGCCATGTGCCCTTGACCAGAATCAAACCTGAGACCCTTCAGTCTGCAGGTTGACGCTCTATCGCTGCTCCACTCAAAATGCCAGTAAAATCGTTTCCATGGTAGCTTATAGATACTTCAGTAGTTGAAAAAGACAAGTTTTTGACATCTGTAGATCTTTAAACTCGACACATTAAACAGTTTAATTCCAGTTAATTCCCAAACTTAACCAATGGTATTTGACTCTTGCTCTTTAGATGGCAAACCAAAATGAGTTAGAGAAAAGACAAATGGAAATCAGCGAAGCAATGAGGACACTTAAATCTGAGGTGAAAGATGAAATCAGAACCAGCCTGAAGAATTTCAACCAGTTTCTTCCAGAGCTACCAGCAGATCTGGAAGCTATTTTGGAAAGGAACGAAAACTTAGGAGGAGGGTTGGAAAGCTTGAAGGAGAACTTTCCATTCACCATGAGTGAGAGGCCATCACCTTTGGAAGAAAAACCTAATTTTTCCCAGGTTCACATAATGGTAAGGATTTACCCTGCCATTCTCTGGACTTTGTAGAAGAATAACTTGGCTCCCACCTCCCCTGGATTAGCTGAAAACAGGCTTGATGGTGGGGAGTGTAGGGGGAAATGCTGGTCGGTTACTGATAGTGGTGTGTGGTGACTGGTATTTCTCTTTCCTTCTGAAAAAGGATGAACACTGGCGTGGAGAAGCGCTTCGAGAGAAACTGCGGCACCGTGAAGATCGGCTCAAGGTTGCCCTTTACAAACGACATGTATAGCATGAGTTACTTGCACACTGAGGAGTGGGGAGGCGAATTGCTTGCATTCACATACTGCTGTCACATGGGCTCTACTGCAGTACTCACAGCAGTAGAGTAGATTACATGGTGGGAGCTCAGAGAAGTTGCATCACACAGTGAATAGCAGAGTCAGTATTCAAAACCGTGAATTCTGATGTTAAGCCTGAAAAATCAGACAGAGGCCGAAAAACCAGGGAGAACAGCCCGGCAGGTCCTTCTCTAATAAAGCCTGTAGTCCTGGTTTGTTGGCCTCTGTCTGATTTTTCATTTTACTCTGCCCACCAGTTGGGGGAAGAGAGGATCTGTCAAAGCCCAGCATTATTTAACCTATACACTGCTGCTTTGCCTCAGCCCAAACTGACAGAACCTAAGCATTTGGGACAGGAAATAGAGATACAGTGATAAGCAATAAGGAGCTCAGAGGCCAATGGGGAAAGATTGGTAATACTGGAAAAGTAGGGTTGGATGTCAGATAAGGTGTTTGGCTCAGGGCATGTTGAGTTTCAAGGCCTTGTGACTCATCCAGGGAAGCATGTCTGCCTGTAGGCAGCTGAGAATAGGAGTCTAGACTTAGTGGTCAGAGTTGAATTAAAGATTTGGAATTGAGAGTTGAAAAATGTGAAGTAGAACAGAAGGACAGAATGCACCTTTGGAGAACAGCTATATATTATGGGCTAAGAGGGAGCTGTTTGTATATTGAAGGAGGCCCTTGACCTCCAAAAGCCTTCAGCCCCAGGTGGGTATTTATATGTAAATCCATTCTAAGTAAATCAGGTTTAAAATTCAGTTGTTCGGTTGCCACATTTCAAGCTCTCAATAGCCGCATGTGACTACTGGCTACTATATTGGACAACACAGACAGACAACATTCCCTTCATCACACACAGTTCTGTTGGACAGTGCTGCTGTAGGCTTTGAGAGAATCATCTCAAAGGTACAGCATTGGAAAAGCCAGAAAGGAATCTGGGGTTGAGGATTAACTACATTGTGAGAGACACTGAAGACATTGAGTAGAAACCAATCTTCTGAGTCTGGGAAGAAAAGGAAGAGAGAGATGAGCAGTAATTTAATGGGGAGGCTGGAATTCTTAGCATCGTTACAGTAGAGAGAATAGACTGAGTAAAAGGCCCAGTTAATGAAAACACAGAACAGTACATGTTTACACACACTGAGAGCAGTGTGTACCTCGTTATTTTTTTTTTTTTTAGGACAAGCATTTTCAGCAGCCATTCCTACTTTATGATAGTCAAATTTGCCTATCAAATGTTAAATGTGAGGAAACTACTGCGTAATAGTTCTGGATATATAAAACTGTAAACTTCCCCCTAACACTTTCAGGCTCAACTTCGACGCTGTATGTCTAAGCAAGCAGAAGTGTTAATCAAAGGGAAGCAGCAGACAGAGGGCACTTTACACAGCTTGAGGAGACAGGTCGACGCGCTAGGGGAACTGGTCACCAGCACCTCTGCAGATTCCATATCGTCACCATCACCTAGTCCGTCTCAGCTGGAGTTTTCTTTTGCAGAGGACTGTCAGCTTGGAGCCAGCCAGGTAAAAGGAAGCTCTTCACAAGGGGTCTGATCTGTACTTGGAAAGTACCTGAAAGTTTGGGATACATAATCTGGAGGACACTCAGAAGGAAAACAGTGCCACCTTCCAATCTCTGGAAAACTTATCCTAGTTTCGACTTTTTTCATGATCCCTAGTAAAACTGGAATCAACTGAGGTCTTCAGCAATGGACTAGACCTAGGGACAGGAGGACCTGTGAGGGATGTACTTAATGCTGCTATTAATGCCCTCCACCTCTGGATTTCCTTATTCTCTCCTGGGTCATACAGAATTTAGACCTGTGAGGCCAGTTTGAGCCCTAGTTTAACCTATCCGTCCCTCTGTATCCTGGGGGAAAATGACTGTGCCTATTGTTATTCCTCAGCAAAAGTTGGAACATAGACCTCTTACCCCAGGGTCTATGAGAAATCCTGAATTTCACAAAGGTTTTCTGTGGGACATATATAGTTAATCATTTAGGAGGAACATGAAATGTACTCATGGATTGGTAAATAGTAACACAATACTACTTTCAGAGACAGGCAGTAGCTACTATGTTTTGACTGTCTACTGTGTACATGTATTAAACCCTTTGTATATTTTTTCTCATTTAAAGAAATTGTATAAGATGAAACCAACATGTAGGGGCTAATCTATCTTTACTGCAGAGCAATATATGAAATGGTTGAGCCACAAGAAACATTAAGGAAAATTGCCTGTTTATTAATAAGCACAAGCTCATTAGGAGAGTCAGGATTTAAATATGATTATCTTAAAACCTTCTATGGTAGGACCCAAATCAGGTATAGGCCTCAGGATATGCCTGAAGGAAGGCATCAGGTGGCTTTGGAAGTGAAACAGCCCCAGTAATGGGAGATGAGTGCCTGAGTGTTTGGGGGCCAGTTCATTATCAGTTCATGGTGGCAGCTAGGAGTTCAGGTGCTCTAAATTCAAGAGAATAACGGAGAGGTTAGACCACAAGGGGGAGAGGTAAGATTGTTAGAATTATTTTGGAGTCTGGGGTAGTAATCCAGGTCTCTGTGGGATAATAGCCCATGCTACATGGGAATTAGAGTGCTAGCTTCTGGGCCTGATATTTTATCTCCCTTTTCAGAGCTGTTTCCAACAAGTCCTACAAGGTCCATCAAAATTACGAGACAGTTACCGACACTGATGCCATTCCAAGCTTCCTGCTCACAGGGTACCTGTTACAAACAGTTATTTTTTTTTTTAATATATTTTTTATTGATTAAGATATTACATGTGTGTCCCTGTCCCCGCATCACCCTCCACCCCCCTCCCCCCCGTTGTCCGTGTCCATTGGTCAGGCCTCTATGCCTGCATGTAAGTCCTTTGGTTGCTCTTTCCCCCTTACCCTCACCTCCACTACCCTCCCTCCCAAGCATGTCAACCCAAT
>NW_006298351.1:1745199-1754656 GCF_000327345.1 Myotis davidii
CCCACCCCTCCCGTCTGCGTCCCTAGCGACTTGCCCGGATCTGGAGCTCAGAGTCTGCGACTCCCTCCCGATTGTTTGCGCCGCTCCCTCCGCGCCGCGCCGCCAGCCCCGCTCCGCGCGCACTCGTACCTCAGAATTTCACTTCAGCACTGCGCCGCCTCTGAGTCTGGATATAATATTCTCTTTACTCCTAGTTGTAGAATTTCCACTCAGCCAGCCCTCCTGTGGCTCTGGACGTTGTCCTTTCCCTGGATCAAGCTTAATTTGACTTGGTTGTTCCAGGCGGCAATCTCTGGTGTTAACCTATGCCGCCATCTTCGGTTCTCCACAAACAGTTATTTTAACCAGCACTTTCAGTTGGAAGATCTTGAATTTTAGCTTATAATCTTAAGAAAAGTAACCTCTCAACTTTCATTTTAAAATATTTTTCCAAAGAAGTACTCAAATATATATTTTCCCTATTAGCCTTTATGGTATCACTTTGTTCTGTTAATTTATATAAGACCTGTTTTTACTGTTGCAAGAATTCATCCTTTCTTTGTCTTACTGTAGGAAAAAATGGTTCAGCCAGATGAGGAATACTGTCTTGCATAAATCTGAGGAAAGACCTCCACTACCTCACTAACTTCATTGTTGGAATGCCACTTAGTTTTTATCAAGATCCAGTGAATTCAGATGCTGAAATTCTACTGTAGTTTATCGCACTTGAACCATGAAGGCCAGGGTTTTTGTAAGTCATGTGCACATATGGGAACAGCTGTATAAATTAAAACAGGGTTCTAGATTGCTGAGCATTTTTATTTTTTATCTTTGAAATGTGCTATTATAAAACCGATGCTGAATGTAACTGCAAATTGGAATCTATAAAGCGATAAAATCTTTAGTTACAAACAAAAAAATATACTTAGGCCCCTCTTCATTCAGTGTCAAAGGTTATTTTTGGATTTTGCTTAAAAATCTATTTTCGTATGAAAATAAAAGGTAAAATAAATGTGGGCTATCGTCTGACTTTACATTTCACAGTTATACAATAAAGCTATCATATTATTACCTTAATTCTAAGAAATGACAATCTTTCAAGTAGTTTCCTATTTGTTTGGAGGTTGAAGTATGTTGTACCTATCAGAGAATATGTTTCATCTTTTGAAATACCAATTATTAAACTATTACATTTCAGGTTCTTTTCCTCGACCAAAACTTTGGTGGAAAAGTAGAGAAGCTGACCCAGGGTAAATTCAAACTGTGTTCAGACTTAAAAATTTTTGAAGTACTGTAACTAATGCCTCAACTCCATGGTATAGAAATACATTTCTCTAAAAATAAGAATAGCAGCTCTTGGTCATAATGAAGTGTGTGGCAACAGAATTATTCCCATGGGATAGTGAAGTATGAAACCTCATGAAATAGATTAGGTTTTAAAATATTTCCAAGGACTCTTTTCTAGGCCCCCTAGACAACTTCTGATCCATAGCACATAGTTACGCCATGTTTCTACAATACAGAAGAACAGTGCAGTAATCCTCATCACTTAGGTTTATATTCCTAAAAAGTTGTTTGGCTACAACTGGACCATTAAGATATGGGATAAATATAGTACAATGAAGACAATGGAATAGTACATAGCAAGTTCTAGAAGGCATCTAATTCCAAAACAAAAATTGATTTGGTAGTATCTTTTGTACTTACATTCTTCTTGGTTTGATTTTCACAAATCTTAACAAAATGCTTAAAATCCTGGCTTATTCAGTTGTCGAAATCTTTCAGGGACACATTTTCTTGTTTTTTCCATGTACTGTATGTGAGGGTAAAATAACTTCTTTCTAAACTACCACATGAACCCTCTCTATATTCCCAAATAAACAGGAAATGGAAGGTAATCATTAAGTCTTCTGTTTAAGGGTAGTGAACTGAACCAAACCACCACAAATAAAGATCATACCTAAAACAGTTGTGTGGGCAACCAAGTTCTCAAAACTTTGAGTGTTCTGGAATGAAAGAAGTGAGGTAATTAGTGTATCAAGCCAAACACCTGGTTCCAAAACTTTTTTCCAAAGAAAGTTTATTACCTCTAACTAGTATTATGTATCATCAAGCCCCCCCCGCCCCAAAAATCAAGGTTATTGCATCAAGTACTTATCCATGGAAAATACTTGAACATTGTGGAATGTCAGGTACTAAGCACCAATTACTAAGCAGGAGGGCCTCCTCCCTCATAGGTGCAAGGGCAATGAGTAACCCAGAGAAGCAGGTGACCACATAAGCAGTAAACTCTCATGGATTAAAAATTAAAAGAATTTCACATTCTCTCCAAAGTGCACTTGCCAGTGTCTGGCACATGAATGTTACAATATGACAATTTGCTCCTTTATTTTTGAGCACCCAAGTTTATTGTAGGGAATTAAACATGAAAATTACAGAATTTGGCCCCAAGTACAGTGAAGGGAGAACACCATCAGGCACCAAATGTGCTGGTCTCACACTGAAAAAGGTTGACTAAAAACACTGCAAGTGTGATCTAAACACAAAGATAAAAACTCAGTGATGTGGATTTATATGCTATGTACTAGACTTCTCTACCAACAAATAAGGATAATTCTGCAAAAACTGACAACTTACGCTAAATAATTGTTTACCTGAAGAAAATATGAAATCCTATCATAGTTCAGAAAATAATACAAACAATTTTAATTTAATCTAGATACAGGTACTTTATTTACAAATATTCAGATTAATAGCATTTTGTTACATCAAATGAAGAGTACAGCAGTCTGAATAAATCCTGTCACAAAACATTAAGACCCACTGTAACTAACTTTGGAAATCAGGGTATTGCACCTAAACAAGCCACGGTCTTTAGTTTGTGATTGCTACCTTAATTTAATGTTGACTATACAATACTCTGGTACTACCATGTTTACAACCCAGAAAGTTGTATTTTTTTTTTACTTTAGTGTCTGTAAAGAGGGATTTAAAATGTGTATTTTAAACACAGCAGTTGAGCTGAGTGTATTTTATATAATCTACCGAGGTTTACCTATCCTGTACTTCAATAACTTCTGAATTCCCAGCCTGATCTTTAACCTCAGAAATCAGTCAATAGAAGTAAAGAACTTGGTAAAACCTAAGTTTCTTACCTAAAGAAATAAGATTGTTTCCCTTGCAATACTGTATTCTTCAGTGGCCAAACCATCTCAAGTAATAACTTACTTTGTATCAGCACAAACATTGAAACACTGTTAGAAACACTTTCCCTTTTATAAAACAATTTATGCCAACATGACCAAAAATAGCACTTCATACTTAAGAACACAAGGGATATCTTAAATTATTTCACTGTAGTGTTAAAAATGCACAATTTAAAATCCCTTAACAGCAGACCTATGGTTCAGAATCTCAACCATTCCAAGAAGATAAAGGTATAAAAGCTTAAAATGTGCAATAATAAACCCAGCCTTTTTTCTTTTTCTATACAGTAAGGCAAGAAATGCAGCCTGTAATGCAAAATGTTTACAAAAAAGAGAAAAGCAGGTTTGCACATTGTTGATTGCACAAGAACAGTTAAGAAAATCTGCAGGTAAGCCACAGTGCAAAGATGAACAAAGATGAGCTAGTGTTAATCCTCTCACGCTAGGAGCTCTTTACAGCATAATGTCCCCAAATTGCCAGCACCAATGGGTGGAGCCAGTATTACTTGTGAACTGCAGTTGTGTCTATTTCCTTGTGTGAAATGGAAGGGAGTAACATGGTCACATATAGGTCTTACTGTACAAACTGGTATTTTATACTGTTCCAATGCCAGTAATCAATTTATTTTCTTCATTAAAATAATATACACAGAATGTATTGTTAGTTCAGTTCCTTCAAAATTTATACATATTTACTTTCTGCTAAAGAGAAAGGATAAAATGTAAAAAAAAAATAAAGCTATTAATTAAGCACAAGAGAGAAGCTGATAAGTGAATGTTTTCCCTGTACAAGGCTAAGACAGAAGCAAACCTCCTCAAGAAAAATGCCACCCACACAACAGGGAATTTATCTGACAAAAACAAAACAAAGCAGTTACAGAACCCCTTCTCTATCACCAGAAGCCATTTCACAGCAATAAACTTCTTGGTTACAACAGACATACTTGAACAGTTAAAGATGGGGAGAAAGGCTTAAGATATCAAATTAAACCGTACAGTGAGACAAAGCCCTGCCAAAAAGAGGGAGGGGTAAAAATCATGAAGTCCAGCATCAGTGCTCAGTTTAAATCATGTATTGGTGACATACCTAACATGAGGACAATCAAGGGGAAAAAAAGTCTAGATATACCATGCAGGAGAGATTACTTGCTTTTGATAACCTGATTACACCTAGTTGTTTAGCAGTTTAGTATTGTGTTAAACTGTTTTTAAACAGAGTTGTTTTTTCTTTTGTTTTTTTAATTAAACCCAGTAAGATGTACAGAAGACAACGAGGCAGTAAAAAGTACTGCTTCCAACAGACAGAGGTGAAAGGTCAAATGAGAGCCACAGCAAAGAGGTCACTAGCAGCCACAGCCTTCTCTCTGGGGTTGGGGTTCACTGGTTAGCCGGCCTCCCTGCGGAGCTGAGGGTTTGTGCTGTACACCAGACTCGGCAGCATTCAGATCCAGGCTTCCATCCTGAATGTTCTGATAGATTTTCTTGGCAGCCTCGAGGAAAGCATCTTCTACGTTCTCTCCCCTAAGAGGCAATTGACAACTTTATTCGAGAACCACATTTTTCTACAAAAGATAAGACATTATACACTGACCTTTTGCTAAACTTTAGTCAACTGCCATGATGTCTTCAACTTAGCCACTGTTATCTAATAAGAGATTACCAGAAGACTGAGCTAAGAGAACAACATGGGGAAATATTTTCTGTGGAAAGCATATAAACACAGTACTGAGCTATTTCTACAAACCCTATTTGATAACTGTATGTATTCTAGTCATTAAAATGCTAACATATTAATATAACAGTTAAAATAGGTCATTTCTGTAATGATATTTTACCAGAAATGAAATCTCCAAACATGCACACATGATTCCTGGATCTGAAGAGTCTGATTAGCCAAGCATGAACTGTACTGTTTTTATCATGTGATGATGGCATATTCATGCTTAGCCATATTCACACTTCAATTCTCTTAGGACTAACAGTACAGATGAATAAAAAAGGAGCTAGCTTCTAACCAATGCAAGGAATTTTTGACTTAAATGGACATCCTATATAATAAAAGGGTAATATGCAAACTGACCCAAATGGCAGAACAACCACTGGGAATAACCAGTCACTATGACACACACTGACCACCTCTTAGTCCCTTTTGCTGGCTGGCAGACTCTGATAGCTTGATGGCCACCCGAGACAGGGGCAGGGCCGGTGAGCGGGCGGGAACAGCTGACCTCTTAGTCCCTTCCCCTGGCCATCAGGCACCAATCACCCTATGGCGAATGGGAAACCGGGAGTGGGTAGGGGCAGGGGGCAGGGCCAGCTGCGGGCAGCGAGTACACAAATTTTTGCGTACCGGGCCTCTAGTGGGATAATAATTAGAAAATGTTAATTATGCTTCTAATTACCCTTAGACATTGAGTATTTCCTTAACTCATGCTTTTTATCATGATCAGAAGTATTAAGTAGGTTGACCAAGCTTGAGTCCAGGATGCCAAACTCAACCTCAGTTGTGAAAGTCAAACACTTGAAATGTTTACACAATTTCATTTATTAACATGGCTTACCAGTGGGCAATCTAGGTAGAATCTTTTAGGTAAAGTAACAAAAAAATATTATTTTGAAATGTCAAATAGGAAGCAAAGGATTGCTTACTGTTCCTCTAGCCATAAGCATTAGGTATTTATGTCTCATACATTTTATGTACAGGTGACCCTGGAACAACGTGACGGGGGTTGGGGCACCGACTTCCTCGCAATCAAAAATCTGCTCTGAACATGCAAATTCCCAATGATGGAGTTGTCCCTTGAATTAGGTGGTTTCCACTGTGCCAGCCAATTGAACTGTACAGGTCAATTTAAAAAATCCTCATATGGCCCTAGCTGGTTTGGCTCAGTGGATAGAGCATCAGCCTGTGGTCTGAAGGGTCCTGGGTTCCATTCAGGTCAAGGGCACATGCCTGGGTTGTGGGCTTGATCCCCGGTAGGGGGCGTGAAGGGAGCGGCCAATCAATGATTCTCATCATTGATGTTTCTATCTATCCCTCCCTCTCCCTTCCTCTCGGAAATAAAAATATATTTTAAAAAAAAATCCTAATATGGCCCAGCAGATGTGGCTCAGTGGTTGAGTGTTGACCCATGAACCAAGAGGTCACCAGTTCTGTGGTCAGGGCATATGCCCAGGTTGCAGGTTTGATCCCCAGTAGGGGGCATACAGGAGGCCGCTGATCCATGATGTTTCTCTCATCCATGTTTCTATCTCTCTCTCCCTCTCCCTTTACCCACTCTCTAAAAATCAATAAAAACATACATGTTTCTTTAAAACCTCATGATTGGAATCATGCAGTTCACATCCATGTTGTTTATGGGTCAATTGTATATATACATTATACATTTTTTCATATCTATGTTCTATTTGAGAAATTTGCATGTATTTGAAAATTATCTAATGTTAGCCATACTTACGTTTTTGCACTTGCTTCAAGGAACAATAAGCCTAAAAGTAAATTTCAGACTGATTAGGACATTTCAAATTACCTCACAAGGACATTTCTCTTTAGCAACATCTGAATACAAGTTAAAGCTTCCCATCAGCTTTCAATATTTTATGAAAGAATATGAATGTGAAATGGAGGGAATAATAGTACTCCTCCCCCCAACTCATAAATTCTCAAACACATTTTGCAATTTCCTCATCCTTGAAATTTGAATAGTTTGCATCAAAAAATAATTGTTAAATAATTTGCAGGATCAAAATCCTTAGGAATTCTCCCAAGGGTGACCCTCCCAAAAAGCCATTAAATGTCTTAAACCCACCATTTTCTTCAGCGAACTGTTTGGCTTCTTCATAAGTAACATCTCTCTGTGCCTCCAAATCTGCTTTATTTCCTATGAGAATTATTACCTAATGTGTGACCAAAAGAAAGACATCTTAAAACAAAGCAACCAACTTAAATCAACCATAAAAATTCTGAAATCAAAAAATCTTGATAGAAAAAAACATGTGGGCCTAATAAGAAAAAGTAGTACTAGCAATTATCCACCAGACAGGACTATAGAATCATGAAGCCATTAGTATTAAGATGGATTCTCAGCAATCTTCTAGGCCAGGGGTTCACAAACTTTCTGTAATAGGCAGAGAGAATATATTCCAGGTTTTTGTGTCCCATGTTATGATTTCTTTATATATGCTTCTTCGTTTTGTTTTCGACAATTGTTTAAAAATGTGAAAAACACTCTTAGCTTACAAGCCATTCAAACACAAAATAGCCCATGAGGCACACCTGGACTAGGCCAAAGATTATGATTTATCTACTTAAGATTACTAAGTGTCCATGGACAAGCTCCAGGGGATCTGTGAAAGCACAGAATGAAACAAAAATGTTGTAAACAAGGACAGTTCCTGAAGAGGAAGTTTGTAGCTTTCATCAGATTTTCAAGTTTTTGGGACTCTCAAAAAGTTTACAAACTACTAATTCAACTCCTTCAGGCTACTGGTAAAGAAATTAAGGCTCAAATAAGGCAGAGACTTGTCAAAGATCAGTTAATGAGTTAGTGGTAAGGGACATTAGAACCCAGGTTTAACACTCAAACTATGAACTTCAGACAAATGCGTCCTACTACTCCACATTATCCTTGGCAGGACTAAGTTTGTAGCAACTGATAACGAATGTTTATTCATTGAGGTCAGTAGAAACACATATGCAATGAATTCAAATCCAAGGCAAACTATCATACAACTATATCCACTTTGGAATCATTTTATACAAGTGGAAGTTAGGCCAAAGTTAAAGGCAGCTCCGAAAAGTTCTAAGAATAAGTGTGCAGTCTTGGGAAATAGGTGGGGGGTTTTTTTGTTGGTTTTTTTTGGGGGGTGGGGGGGAGACAGATTTATGAGTAGACTGTTTCTGCCTATAATTTGACACCAACTAACAAACCCACTCTCCCCCTTCCAAACAGATGTGCTAATCCAGATATGGATACTTTAGAAATGGATGGTTTCAACTAAAAGGAATTTCCACAACCATTAACTTCTTTTCATGTGAAAATACAACCCTCCCACTTCCAAAAACTGGTGTCCAATAAACTTTTAATCTGAATGTAATTGAAGATAGTTAAGCAGGACAACAACCTACTTCAGTCAACCTATAGGTTTGTTTATACACTTACAGCGAGTATAATGTAATGATGGATATGAAAGTTCTAGGCATAGTCCCTGTCATAATAGGCAAACCATGTTAACTGACTCTCAATATAATTAAATTGTTGTTTCCTGATAAAAGCCAGTGTTACCACTGATTACATATTTATTGAACTGGGCCTCAGCTAGGTGCTGGGGTACAAAGCTAAGTGAGACACAGGCCTTGTTCTGGAGAAGTTCAGAGTTAGTCACACCTCTGCCTTTTCTTACTTGGCCCTGAAATACCCTCAACAGCATCTACTAAAATCCCTGAAATCCCAGCTCAAATCCCCTACCGCCTCTCTAAAGCTGATTTTCTCCAGATGCCAGGTTTTTGTGCTCATCCTGGGCTCCCATCAGCACACCAGTCACTCTATTCTAACTCATATTTCATTCTGCTTTTCAGCACAGTTATTTGTATTCCCACAGGTAAATCTCCTTGCGAGACTATAACATTTTGTGGGCCAAGGATCCAAACTTATCTTTAGTTTATACTACAGAGTCTAGTATGGCGACTTGGCTGCTAAAAAAAAATCTCAGTATCTTCTCAGTCTAAGAAGCTAATTTTTTAAAGCATGAAGAACTCTTTACTTTTAATTGACATTTATTGAGATAATTATAGATTCACATGTAGTTGTAAGAAATAATGCAGAGAGATCTACACTTTGTCCAGGTTCCTTCAATGGTAACATTTTATGAAACTAATGCAGATCCCTTTTAAAGTGGTAGTTTCAGATTTCATAGTCTCCACTTGACATGAGATCACCATCCATTCATAACTTTTTTTTCAACCACAAACATGAATAAACACCAAATATAAAATGTGAGACCTGGGGTAATTAGTACTGGAAAAAAATGTTAAGTTTTCTTCAATTAATTTAAGAATAAAATAAAGATTCTCATTCTTAGTACTCAAATACAAAAATCCCACTAGCAAATGGCTTTCCTTTTGGGGTTAGCTTAGATCTTAGATATCGTTTAACTTACAGTATTTGGATTGGTGAGATTCCTTGCATCTGTCAACCAGCTGCTTAAGTGGTTATATGTACTTCTTCTGCAAAATTTAAAGTTTACATTTATGACTGCCACATATAATTGCC
>NW_006298351.1:1754686-1762927 GCF_000327345.1 Myotis davidii
GCAGAAAAAAAGAAACTTCAATAAGTATTTAAAATATAGACTTTAATCAACAGATCCTAAAAAAGTATTTTTGCTTTGACTAGATTGTAACCCTAAAGAACAACAGTTACAGAATGCAAACACATACAATACACTGGTATAAAATTCACCTTTCTAGGGAAGGGATTAGATGTACAAATTGCCATCTATAAAAACAGTCATGAGGATATAAAGTACAGAATCGGGAATATATATTCTAATAATTGTATGGTGTCAGATAGGTACTAGACAAATTGAGGTGATCACCTTTTAAATTACAGAAAGGTCTAATGCAGCGGTTCTCAACCTGTGGGTCGCGACCCCTCTGGGGGTCGAACGGCCCTTTCACAGGGGTCGCCTAAGATCATCCTGCATATCAGATATTTATGTTACGATTCAGAACAGTAGCAACATTACAGTTATGAAGTAGCAATGAAAATAATTTTATGGTTGGGGGGTCACCACAATATGAGGAACTGTATTTAAAAGGCCAGAAGGTTGAGAACCACTGGTCTAATCACTATGTTGTACACCTGAAACTAATATTGTTATGTCAACTGTATTTGAAAATTTAAAAATTATTAAAAATTAAAATCCACCTTTCCTTAAAGAATAAGCTAATTAGAGCAGCATTAAAAACTGGCTTTAAAGCCCTGGCTGGTATGTTCAGTGGTTAGAGCGTTGGCCTGCTGACCAAACGGTCTTGGGGTCAATTTCTGGTCAAGGGCACATGCCTGGGTTGCAAGTTGGATCTCAGGCCCCAGGAGGCAACCAATCGATGTCTTTCTCACATCGGTGTTTGTTTCTCTCTCTCTCTTCCTCCCTTTCTCTCTCTCTAAAAATCAATTGGAAAATATATCCTCGGGAGAGGATTAACAAAAAATAAAAACTGGCTTAAAAAAAAAAAGGCACTGAATACATGTCACTAGAAATTCAAGTCCCCAGATATGAGAATGTGAGTTTATCCTAACTCCGTACTCTTATTCATCAACAGCTAAATCATTCTGGGATTCAAACTACCCTATTTGTCCACTTTCTACAAGCATGAGTTTAAAAATTCATAGCCTCATTTGCACTAGCCAAGAAAGCCCTGAAAGAGCAAGCAAACCCAAATAACTTACAATATTATGGAGTATAACATTAAGCAGACATTACCAAAGGGGTCAAAATAATAAAAATTTTAAAGGTTAAAAATATTTTTGATTTATACAGATTCACAGAACATTAATCCATCTTACTCATTTAACAGGTGAGGAAACAGAAGCCCCCAATGATTTAAATGATTTCAGAGCCAGGCCTAGGACCTTTATACACACTGAGTCCTCAAAGTGTTTCAAGTTTAGCCCTGTGAATAGTATATTCCATAATATCCAGTTGCCAGCGCTCATTTGAAATTCAATATTCAAAACATTTAATTCTTTCCTAGTGGAACTGAAAGGAACTCCTTGCTCAGACTCTATTTTTACTGTGCTATATCATATACACAAATTACCACTTAAATGTACAAAAAAGCCACATAAATAAAAATAACTTTTCCCAGTGTTTTAAAAATTTTAATAGTCAAATATTTTTTAAAAGCACAAGCTTTATCACTGCTCAATATTTGTAGTACCAACATACCTTGCTTTTACACAAAAAATGTATCTTACTTCGTGCATAAAACCTTAAATCACAGCTCCAAAACATTTATACTGATTTTGATGAATATTAAATTGTCAACGCTGGCAGAAACAGTGAATTACAAACTGGCACCACTTTAGTAAAAAGAAAAATCTACACATCCTTTGTAAGTGGTATCAAGATTATGAAAACCATACTATTTACATGTACCATATAACTTCTGCTCATTGATCTGGTAATTGTTTCATTAATTTAAAATTCACAATCATAATTTCAAATCTATAAATACAGTATCATCCAAATATTCATTATGTGGTGGCATTAGAGCTAAAAAAAAAAGTGCTAAAATATCCCTAACTTTGTCATGGATGTTAGATTATCAAACAATTGATAGAGCCATACAAACTACCATGATAAGCTATGCTATCAATTTAGGAATGTACCCTGTAACGATGAGAGTTAATGCCAAGAATAAAAGTATTATTAAAGCAGGAACTTCTAAGTTCGCAAAATGTCAAGGATTTATAGAAAAAAATCTGGGTGGAGGAAGGGGAGGAAATACTGTCATGGTTGCAACATCAATGTCACTGTGAAGTATCAGTGAGTCAAGAAAATACCTATCTAAAGCCTAAAGTACTTTTATCAGTAAACAGTTTTATTGGGATATAATGAACATACTATAAAGCTCAACCTTTTAAGGTATACAATATAGTGGTCTCAAAAATATTCACAAAGCTGTGCAATGATCACTACTTTCTAATTCCAGAACATTTTCATGATGAAAAAAAGAAACCCCATGCCCATTAGCACTCACTCCCCATCCTCTAGCAATCTCCTTTGTCTCTACACATTGGCCTAGTACGGGTATTTCATATAAATGGAATCATACATGTGGCCTTTGTTTCTGGCTTCTTTAACTTAGCAAAATGTTTTCTAGGTTCAGCCACTGAATAGCATGTATCAATGTTTCTTTCCTTCTAATGATTGAATTTTATTCCATTGTATGCATATACTACATCTATTCATCCATACATTCATTAGAGATGGACATGTGGATTGTTTCTAGCAGAAGTACTTTTGATCACTTAAACAGACACACATACCAAAAGCATTTACTATGCTTAAAAGGTAAGTTTAAAAGCAAAGCATATAGGCATCAAATCATCACACTATATGCCTTATACAATGTTATATGTCAATTATGTCTCTATAAAGCTGGGGGAAAAAGACACATACACCAAAAAGACAAACTACCACTCTATACATTGATATACTGTAAGCACATAAACAATATTTAAATTTTATATCAATTCATGGAGTTTTTAATTATGTGAAGTCTTTGGGAATGCATCTCTCACGAAAAGATGTCCTGTACAGATGGCCAAGTTTTTAAATAGTCTTTCCACAAAACTATTTACATCTCTGCCTGGCTATATAGAGCCATTAAGGTTGTTTCACTCTGTTTTAAGCCTGAAATCATCCAAGCCTAGGAAACAGCAAAAAGCATTTCCCAAAGGAAAATATGCTTGAAAGTCTAATTATCACTTGGTCCCACTCACTGGTTCCTACCCCACCACCCAAAGTCAGAGTCACAATGCTTTAGACTGACACTTTGCATTAATGTGAAAGGTGATTCAGTTCATTTTCTAACTTATAGTAGACAAACAGAGTTTAATGAAGTGGCATAATTTTCCATGTTTTCCAAAGTCAAACATCCATGGTCCAATTCTGTTACTTTGTATAAAGTGCTTTGACTTTCCAGAAACAGTTAATTTGAAATAAATTTAATCTCACTGCCTAAAGTACTATAAGCCACTTCAGTTCATTTTAGGACAAAAAATAATTAAATGCTCAAACACCTTCATACGCAAGTGTAAGAACTTTTTATAATCTATCATGTTGGATTAGCAAAACTACTTAATTTCTTGCTTGGCCTTATTTTGAAGAAGTGTAAACTTTAACACTAGAGACTAACTCCTCAAGACTTGATTGCTTTCTACTGAAGTGAAAAGAACAAAGTTTGGTATAAAATATTATTTCACCTCAAATAATTCAACTGATGCTGCTTTTCAGAATAGTATTCTTCTGTCAGCTCCACCAGCATCTCCTAAAGTTTTTCTTCAGTCATACCCACTTTCAGCAAAGGAAATTAACACATTATGTCAAGTCTTAAACAGCAATTTAGAGAAGAAACCATAAAACCCAAGTAAGCACATTTATAGTCACACAATTATAAACTAAGAAATATTTAAATCAATAAAAAAGAAACCATACTGCCTAAGGTAGTTTTTCTTCCTAGTATGAAGGAAAATTTCTTACCTAGTGATATCATACACCATAAGCGCTCCTGCAGCTCCTCTGTAGTAGCTTCGTGTAACAGCCCTAAACCTCTCCTGTCCTGCTGTATCCCATATCTGCAGTTTGATTTTTTGGCCACTAACTTCAATTATTCTTGTACCAAATTCAACACCAATTGTATGAGGACAATCGGCCATAACTGTTAGGGAGGAAAAGAAATATAATATAACATCCCAACTTCAAGAAAGTTTCAAGTTAATACCAGTGGGGAGGAAAAAAACCCACTGGATAATCAAATAACTTAGTACTGCTTATAGGCTATAAACAGACTAAAGCTTGCATATCTCTATATATAAAAGCCTATGTGAACTTTATGACTGAACGGCCAGTAGCTATGACGCACACTGACCACCAGGGGACAGATGCTCAACGCAGGAGCTTCCCCGTGGTGGTCAGTGCACTCCCACAGCCAATCTCCTGCGGTTCCTCACCCTGGCCGGCCCCAATCAGCTCCGAACACTGGCCAGGTTGAGGGACCCCACCTGTGCACGAATTCGTGCACCCAGCCTCTAGTAAATAATAAATAAACCAGAAAAAACCCAGAAAAAGACATTGACATGGACTAGAACAGGGGTCAGAAAACTTCTGTAAAGGACTAGATAATAAATATTTTAAATTTAAAAATAAAGATTATAATAAGCTTTTTAAAATACCAATGTTATATTATTTATCCCTCGGACAATCCTTACATATAACAAATCAATCAATGGTCTTAGAACTCTAATTAAGATTAGTCAACCAAATTTTTATCCTGGAAAATATACCAATATCTCAAAATCACCACATTTAATATGTTTATAGTTCTATATTGGCAAGTTATATATGTCTAATCCAATACAACAAATTTATTAGTCCTTATAATGAGACCGCTGGAAATCTAAAACTACTATTGTCTGGTACAAGAATACACAGACCAATGGATACTTCATAAAATATTGTATTATGGGAAAAAAAAGCCACAGAAATTATTTCAACTATATGGAAACAATTTCAACTATATTAGCTATTAGTTACATAAAATAAAATGGCCCCTCACATATCACCCAAGTCAGAGTTGTACTTTGAATCTTAAGTCATCAATGCAGGTAAGATTCCATTTTAAGTATTTCCAATCTATTATTATATAGTTAACAAATGATACATGTAGCAAAATTCCCGTAATAATTTCTATAATGAAAGTCTGAGAATAAAAATATTTAAATTTGACATTACAGTATACATTTTTAAAAATTAAGTTTTACCATAAAAAAGTCTCAAGTGAATCAAAATATATATGATATATAAAAATTAACATTGTATATGTCGGCATATTTCATTTTATCTGCACCTATTTAAAAATAGAATCATTCCCTAAAGACAAAAGTGCATATGTTCAAATGCATAGAGTACACTGAAAATGACACTTTAAAAGGTAGAAAAGTGACAATAAATAATTAACTAATATTTCACCTTACATTTTAAACTTACATTTTTTTTCTGTAAATTGATGAAGCAAGCAAGATTTTCCTACTCCCATGTCCCCTGTTTAAAAAAAAAGTTTCAAGTGGCAATTACATTTCTCAATTTTACACTCATAATTATATACAATAACTGCTATACCCCTTAAAATATCACAAATTTCTAGACACTTAGAAAAGTTGCATTTCCCTAATTTATAATGACTTTAAAAATCCTACAGGTCAGTTTTCACTGAGATGTACAAATTCACTATTCCCAACTTTCGGCAGTAATAGAGTCTGGTTATAAATTATGTTACTAGCCACCAGCTGGAAAGTGTGGGTTTTTAAAATTTTTTGTTGCTGTTAATCCTCACCAGATAATATTTTTTTCCATTGATTTTGAGAGAGGGAGGGAGGGTAGGAGGGAGGGACAAGAATGTGAGAGACACACATGAATTGAGTGCCTCCTGGGCCTGGGATCCAACCTGCAACCCAGCTACATGCTCTTGACCAGGAATCAAACCCAAGATCCTTGGGTCAGCAGGCCAATACTCTAACCACTGAAAAACACCAGTCAGGGCATAAAGTGCTTTTTTAAAAAATATATATATTTTATTGTTTTTTTACAGAGAGGAAGGGAAAGGGATAGAGAGTTAGAAACATCAATGAGAGAAAAACATCGATCAGCTGCCTTCTGCACACCCCCTACTAGGGATGTGCCTGCAACCAAGGTGCATGCCCTTGACCAGAATTGAACCTGGGACCCTTCAGTCTGCAGGCCCACGCTCTATCCACTGAGCCAAACTGGTTAGGGCAGAAAGTGCTTTAACAGAGAAATTGTTCTAATCGTATTTTTTACTTTGAGCTGATTCAAAGTTTTATATTGTTCTTTCTCTTTCTTAACCATGCATAAAAGCAACAGACTCCTAGGAGTGACAAATAGGGCAGCAGCATGTAATCAGCAGAAATGAGTTTTTGAAGCCTGATTCACTAGATCCTATCTTATCTCAAATTTTGTTTTTTTGCAAAATTCCACAAAAGAATATACACTATATGAAAACCATAATAGAACAAGTGTCACCTCTGTACTACAGCAATTTAACCTTTGGTGAAGGAAGCATTCCACTATAGTCATTTAAGATCAACATTAAACCAAACTGTTCTCATGTGAAGAATTAACTGAAAAGTATATGTACTTTCAACTCTGCTCTTACAACTATATTTGGATAAAAGCATGGTCTTTCAATTTGAGTAAAATCATCTAGAAACTTAAGGGAAAAACCATCAATATTATATTTTATGTGTATTAAACAATTGTTCTGAATCAATGTTTGGAATCCAAAAATTGGACTCTGAGTGCTTTTATGATATTTTTGGAATGTATCAGCACTCCTAGGAAATTAATTTCTTTTCCAGTATTAACAAGCTTTCAGGTTTCTCCCAAAACAATCAAGATCACTTACTTAGACCAAGATACACTGTTCTACATAAGAATCCAGAGCCACAAAGCACAGAGTCCATTGTTAATGCAACTATAAATCTCAAAGGAGTTTGAATTTTGCACTGAGAAAGTCATCCACTTCTTCTGGAGTGATATGTTAAGTATTAGTATATAAATATTTTGTATATTAACCATCTTTGGAGAACAAGAGTGTACGTTAAATAAACTTACCAATAATAATATATTTAAAGATGTAAGAGTAGTTGTATGGTGCAGTTGCCATGGTGGCACTAAAAACAAAGAAAACTGTGTTACTTCAGTAGAAAAGTATACATAAGTTATTCAAGTTGATAATTGCTATCCTTTAAAGGTACATAAAATAAAGCACACTGATTATAAACAAAATGTTGGTTACAGTAATTTGGAATAAAACTGCATTTCCCAAACTGATCAAATGCACAGATTTCTATGAATGAACACCGCTTTAACATTCTCATGTATTATCAATAGAAATATAAGAAACCATTACATCAAAACAATTCTAATATTTCACATTAGGAAATATTTAATAACATGTTATCTAGAAAACGTTAAACAAGGAAATATTTATAAATTTGAGTTAACTATCATTATAAATAGTCCTCCTCTTTAAGACCCATCCCTATTACTGGTCAAGTAACTTAATGATAGCCTACTTGTTCAGAACTCGCTGATTTTTAAAACAGAATCTTTTTTTTAAAGTAACCACTAACTTATAAACACAGTGTAACATTTTTATTCCACTATAAATTAATGGTTAGCATAGTATCCAAAGAAAGAGCAAATCATTATTTCCAAACCAAATTAATGTCAGATTTATATTGAACCATATGAAACTGTTCTTGTAGATTTTTTTTAAGTCAATCATTGGCAATTTCATATGGTTCAACCTAATGTAGGATTTAAAGATCAACAATATATCAAATGTCTGCTATGTACTATTTTAGGAGCTGAGAGAAATAATGGCATAAAACATTACTTGTGGTTGTAAAATTTGCAAGTTTATGTATCAGAATATATTTCAAAAGATCACAGCCCATGCCGGGAGCCGGTCCATCCTTGCTGTTTCAAAGGACCTGGCATATATGGCATACTGTTCTTAATATGTTTGCTCACCTTCTTGGCACTATGTGTTTTAACCAAGGTCACCTCTCCGAGAAAGGTTGTTTCCCCAGGTAGAGATTTTCCCCTGAAGTTAGGGAGGGAATAAAACCCCTTCACTAAGTGCCAGGCGGGTAATTAATCTCTTTAACTACAAACAATCATGCTTAAACTACATAATCTTTACTCCCTGGAATGGAGATAAGAAACACCCTAACCTTTGGC
>NW_006298351.1:1763185-1770123 GCF_000327345.1 Myotis davidii
GATCAACTGAGCTGTCTCCATGTCATTCCTTCTTCGCCGACTCCGTCCACACCTTTGGGGACCCCTGGACCTGCTGGGGCTGGACCCCAGCAAGCCCATTCCATAACTTCAGATAGACTTACCCTAAAGAATTCTAATTTCTCTACTTTTAATAAGTTAAAAAACAACTCCAATTTATTCAAATGAACGCTTTGAATGTGTCAGATACTGTTAGGTGCTAGAGAAGAGATGAATTCTAATACTGGTAATAACTTCCAATAAAATTATTCTAAAACCAGTTTTCAGTTTAAGCAAAGATAAAAATTCTTTATATATATGAAGGTTTAACCTTCATTTTAAAAAATTTGAATTTCCAGTAATTTTTTTAATCTGGTTTTTACTGTTTTGGCCAACTGTCACATTACCTAAGCTATACATTTGGTATGACTGAAGAACTGAAACATGTATTTCAAATAAAATTTCTATATAACCTATAGAAAAAGTATATATGTAAAATAAATGAATTATTGTTATCAGAGAAGAGAAAGTTATAAATTACTGGACAATCATTTCATACAATATAGTCTCCTCTCTTAGTTGTAGGAATTACATTCAACAAAAGTGGAGGCCCTGCTACCCATTCCAGCTTGACTTGTTTTAACACATTTATAATCAGTCTTTGACATCACAGAAAACTCCCTTAACCAGTTCTTTTAGGAAAGGGGGTTTTTCTAGTTAGATTAACTCTGATTCTGATCATCACCCTAACTAATTCCCTTTTTTCAGACACTGGGGACTCAAAATTTTTAAAAATGAACTTGGTCCTGAGGCAAAAATTGGTCTGAATTATTCACTAGATCTCTGAACAAGATCCCAAACACAAAGAAAAAAATAACCTCTCAATAAAAATGGTATTTAAAGATTATACCGTCTCAACTTGCACTCCTTCCAGATGCTTTTCTTCTAAGTAATTTTTAACTCTTCTTTCACCCATTCAAACTTGGGGGAAAATAATAACTTAGTAACCTTTAGCTTACTGTTTCTCTAATGTTCTTCCCCTTCTGATTTCCTGTTTCTTTTCTCCCTGTTCTTATTGAAAGTTGTAGCTGTACATGCTTCCTTCCATTTTATGTTAAAGCTATGGCTTCTAACAATATCAATTTCTATTTGAAATGCTCTAAAAGCTAATAATGAAATTATAACCCAATTCTAGTCATACTAATTTGTATACTAGCTAATTATCACAGAAGTATTCATTAATCAAACATCTACTAAGATGACTCATTTGGAAAATGTTTTTTAAAATTACCAAGCATTAATTGCTGTCAACTATTTCCAAATAAAAAAGAATGATTATTTCATATCTAATACCTTTGCTGTCTCTACTTCACTACATAATTTTCTAGTTCAAGTTTCTTAAAAATTAAAATAAAAACCCTGAAAGCAGAGTTAAAGAAAAATGACTCAAATTTACTCATTTCAGTAGATAAGGAAAGCAGAAAATATCTAGCACTGTAGCTACTGAAACAACATGTTCTCCTTTTCTTACTCTAAGGTAAGATACTAACTAGGTTTAAATATATTCCTATAGTTTATTGATAGCATTCACTCAAAATTATGTATTTGCAGTAGAACTATATTCAAGTGGCCTCTTTTATTTTTTATTTTTCTTTTATTAAATTTATTGGGGTGACATTGGCTAATAAGATCATATAGGTTTCAAGTGTACATTTCTATGATACATGATCTATATGTTGCATATTAAATATTTAACAGTGCTTAAAGCAAGGATTTCCCAACCTCATTTCTTGAACATGAAACTAACCACTGTTAAAAGTGATGAGAAATATATTTGTAACTAGCAACCAGCTTTGGAAGGGGGAAAAAAGTTTTTTCCCTATTAAGGGGTGCCTTTGCTTCACTTGTTCAAAAGTAAAAAAAAAAAAAAAAAGCATTAGAAATGTTAATCTAGTTCAAATGCTCTGAAAGCATGAGTCCAACTTTCTCAATACTATAATCTCCACTAATTAAAAAACCTTGGTAATATTCTATAACTTGTGCACAACTACTAGTATTATTAAAATGCACTTTCAGGTTTTACAAAAAGCATTTGAATAAAGTTCAAATCATATAGATCATGTTTAATGTCTTTGATTTCTTTAGGGGAAAAAGAGCACTACATTCAGACGACAGGTATCATTAAATATATGAACAACTTGTAAACTAATAACAAACACAACTGTTACAGTTATCACTTACTAGGCATTTAATATATGCCAGGAATGTGCAATCGCATTTAAGTCTTACTACCATCCTTATAAAATAGTGACAATAACCCTCATTTTGCAGATGAGGAAAGACCAAAGAGGCAAGTAACATGCCCAGGTCACAGAGCTAATTGGTCAAGTCTCCATTAAACTTAGACTGTTTTGACTTTTGTGTTTAACCACAACACCATCATCCCTCCTCCACAGTTATGAGATATACCTGCTGAGTACATCTATGAAGCCCTATAGTGGTACATTGGGACACAAATCTTTCTCAGTCCACTCACTTGGTTCTAATTTAATATTCTGAATAAACAGTATTAAATGATGACATTTAGAGGATGCACTGTAATCAGGACTTATAGGTATGGGTAAATGATAATACTAGTAATAATTCATATATTTACTTTAAAAAGTTTCTGAATGGAAATAACATTTGTTGAGAGTATACCATATGATGATCTGCATTTTTCCTTATATTATCTTACATAATTCTTAGTTAATTCTCACAACTCTGCAAAATCATTATTATGTCTATGTAAAACTGAATAAACAGAAGTTTGAAGAAATTCGCATTTGGCCAGTGTTACAAAGTTAGTAAATGGCAGAGCTGGAACTTGATTTCAGACCTAGTTCCAAAGAACCTGATTTTCTTTCTTTAAGGTAGCTTATTAAAGTTATATAAATATGTAGACTGATAAAAGCAAAAACTCAAAATTAGAGAAAGATGGAGGATAATTATACTAAAAAATTAAGGTAATAGTTTTACTATCTGTGCATGTAAAATTTAGCTCAAAACTTCCTGGCTATCAAGAGAAATGTTTACTAAATGTATAATTAAACACACAATTGTTGTGTGGCCTGTTTTAAATATTAACTATGCTTCATATTGCTTTAACAGGATTTTTCAACCTCATCTCTTTAACATAAAACAGACCACTGTTAAGGTGAGAAGTACATTTTTTAGATGGAGTTTGCTATTGCATAAAATGGTTCAGCATGCTTTTTTCACTTAAAAGAAATTATGAATGTTTTCCCAGGCCAATACATATAGATCTAAATGGTTATTAAATATAATCATAATTATGACAGATATAGAATTGCACGGTTTTCATATACTGAATCAGACATCTTTTCAAATAAAATATACAGACATATAAATGACCAGTTTTGAAATGTGCAAGGTAGAGATATGAAGTTAGGCACTTTCATACACTTTGCTTGTGGAAGTATGAACAGCCACAACATTTTTGGGAAGTAATCGGTATATATTTTTAAATCTTAAAAAAAAAAGACCCTCAAAAAAATCCAAATCATTCTTTGACCAAGAAATCCACTTAAAATTAGTCTACAGAAATAAAAGTTTCAGTCTACAAGGTTACAGGTTCAAATGCATTTAATGCAGCATTTTTACGGCAAACAAACAAACAAAACACACCTAGAAACAATCTAAACTATCAACAGGGAAATGACTAAATAAAGTACAGCTGTACTATGAAACAATACACATCTAGTTTAAAAACCATTTAGAAATATATGTATTAACCAGGAAATAATAGCCATGATTTTAAGTGGATTAAAAAAAAAAAAAAGCTTGGTACAGAGTTTGATGCAATAGCATAACCCATTTTAAACAAACATACACCCTTCAATCCTACATGCACATAATATGGAAGAATACACATCAAATTGTAAAAAATGAACACACAGGCTGAGAACAGAAAAAGGGAAGAGAGAAATTAACTTGCTTTATCCATCTCTGCACTGACAGTATAATGAGCATGTACTATTTTAAAATATTCAAAGTAGAAAAAAAATAAAGGACTTAAATATTTCAAGCATTTTATATGCAATTCTGATTTAAAACAAGTTAAAAATAAGCCAAAACAAAAGAACTCTCTTTCATAATATTTCCAATAGAACTTCCACATTTACCAATAATCTGGGGAACATAGGAAGTCAATCATATGATCAGTCTAAAAAAAATAAACAAAAAAACACCCCAACGATCAATGACATTTCCAGTTGTTGTTTTTATAGTCTGGCTTCTTACTGTGTTAATTTATGCACTGTCTGACTAATCCTTTCACAACTGTTATATAGCTATTTTATTCTACTCCTTAGAATATATGATGTTTTTGTGTAATTTTTACATAACTGACTCAAGACAACACAGGAGAAAAGCAGCCCACTAAACATTTCGGGTTATTTAAATTCTAATCTTCACTGTTGAGATTTTTTTTTTTTAACGTGCAAGGTATCTTATTAAAAACACCAGAGAGGCTGCTTTTGTGATTCCAATATAAAAATCTTTGTTGAGCATCTACTAAGCACAAAGCCTCATGCTAGATCTGATAATGTAGTAATGCTTAAAAAACAAAAAACAACAACACTGTCCCTGCCTTCATGAAACTCGAACAGAAGAAGCATTTTGATTTGCTTATAGGCCCAGTAAAGTGGATTACTACTTGATCTGTCAGTCAAGTGAACACAAAACTTCAGGAGTCACTCTAATACTCGAATCTAATCAAAATGATTGGTCAATTTCCTTTCCTCAACCATAAAGCAATCTCTGAAATTCACCTAAAAAAAAAACAACAAACAAAACCCCTCACCTCACTTTTGACAAGCTAACATGTTTTTATACAAATCAATAATGTGAATAAGAAAAACTTGAATTTCCTTCAAAGCAAGACCGTTTCAGGTAACTGAGGGTATGCTATGAACAGGAAATAAAGTACTCCAACACTGCACAGAAGCACTTAGGAGAAAAACAAAACCCCTGCCCTTACTACTTCAGTTAAGAGGACTAGTTATAGTGAAAATTTTACTGGTGAAATATGATGTCTAAGATTTGCTTCAAAATAACTTGGTGGAGAAGGTACAGGTGAAACAAAATTGCTGATTATTGGTGACATTGACTGATAGGTATATTAAGGCTTAACATACTACTCTATAGTGTACATGTTTAAAACAGTCTAGAATAAAAGTATTTAAAAAGTAAAGTAGACCATCTTTGAGACCTCTATTTGTGCATTGCTGTCTCCAGCCGTAACAGGCATTTAATCACATACAAATGTTTCAAGCCTTTAAAAAAAATGAAGCATCTCTCAATAGCCCTTATTTCAACATATTCTATTTGCTTTAACTTGAAGTACAGTATATCTTACTAAAATTATGGAAAGATATTTAATACTGATAAAAATCAGTTGTAAAAGCACCCCAAATTCTGTTGAATGGCTGACACACACAGCCATAAAGTTTAACATAAAGAGCAAAAACTTTTTAAAATGTAGCTTTAATTCCAAGAAATTTTTAGAATCTAAAGTTTTACATCTTTTAAATAACTGCCATTTACTGAGTGCCTAATATATGCCAGCTACTTTAAAAGTAATCTCTAATCCTAAAAACTCATTTTACAGATAAGGAAACTAGCTCAGAGAAGTGATACATCCGTGATCATATGCTAGTACTACTGAGCGGAAAGCTAAGATTAAGGCCCAGGTCAAAATCTACAGCTAGCTCTCCGAAGTCATGCTCCTCTCTTTTATTCAACAAATATTCAACACTCAGTACAAGCCTGGCAACGGGGCACTAACTGTATGCCAAGCAACGAGCTAAGGGGTTTTAATCACATTTAATCCTCACAACAACTCAAAAAAGTAGGCACCATTATCCCCCGTATAGATAAGGGCACTGAGTCTGAGAGGTTAAGCAACTTGCTTATGGTCACTAACTAGGAAGTCAAAGCACATTACACATGACGTGCGCCAAGGCATGACCAGTAACAGTGCCTACGCAGAAACCTTGAGGAAAATTTTTGGAAAGTCTTCGGGGAAGGAGGCGTGGGAGCTGAATTAGTGCAAGGTTAAGTGTGTCCTTAATAACCACATCTAAATAAAAGGAAGCTGTGATAGTACTGAAATGAGCAATAACCTGCAAGTGTTAGAATCGGGGCTCTGACACCCGCCGTGGGGCCACCAGGAAAGCACTTGCTCTCTGGAGAACCCCATTTTTTCTTCAAATGTAAAATGGAAATCCAGCCCTCTCTCGCCTGGAATTGTGAGAATAAGGCCTGGCAGTGTAGTGGCTGACACGACAAGACTTTGGGTTACAAAGGAGAATCCACTGTCATCCAACGCTACCTTGTCAATGGTCAGGTCTGCGACCCTGGCCTAACTCGAGCGCAGTGAGCTCCCGCCCCAGGGGAGGGAGAGGCCAGTGTGCACGCACCGGCCTTAACCGGCCACAGCACCACTTCAAGCCTCAGTTTCCTCGCTTGTAAAATGGAGAGAACGCGACTTATCACCAACAGCTACGTGAAGTGCGAAGACACCCAAATCTGTGCCTGGCACACAGGGAAGTGCAAACGAGCCAAACAACGCCTGCTCCTTCTTTTCAGTCCTAGAAACGCCAAAACTTTTGGTCGTCTTCATCATTTCTGGATCCCATCTGGGCTCGGGGCCTTCCAGGGACTCGCCCAAACCACAGCCTCCCAAGCACAGACCCTCTTCTCCAGCCCGAGGTCGGGCAGTCCACCCACACCGACAAGGACACCGGCGACAGTCCAAGATGCCGGCGTGCTGCCTTTTGTACTGCGGGCCAGACGCGGCCTATGGGACGGGGACTGCCACGTCTGGGGCTCGTGGGCTGCCAGGCGCGGCTCGCGCGGATCAACACCGCGGGGGTGTC
>NW_006298351.1:1770257-1773620 GCF_000327345.1 Myotis davidii
CCACACCCCCCCCCGCATGGGAGTCCCGGCAGGCAGGGCCCCACGGCGCCCACCGCGACCCCGGGTTCGCTGCGGCCTGACAGGGCCTGTCCTGCGGCCCCGCCCTCCCACGGCCCCGGATCGCCGTCGTCCCCACTCTTGGCCTCCGCCGAGCCAGGCGAAAGGCCTCGGACCGACGGACACTGCGGAAGGCCTGGGTTACCTGGGGGGTTGCTGGTGGCTGGGCAGCTTTCCGGGCGGGAGGGGGGGCGTCAGGGCGAGGAAGAAGAGTGCGGGCGCAGCCGAAAAGGGCGGGGGCGGTCGGCCCAGGCCCCGGCAGGTAGCGGGTTGGACGCGGCGGTGCAGACGCGCTAGCGGCAGTAGCGGTGGCAGCGGCGACTGCTCCTGGGGATCCCTCAGGATCTTCCTCGGGCAGGTCCAAGATGGCGGCGCTCCCTGCACAGGGTTTCCTGTCACCCTCGCAATGGGCCGGACCACAAAAGAAGGGGGAGAGGGATGCGCGCGCAGCTGGCGGAGCCCGGAAGAGAGTGGCTAGGCCCAACCTGATAAGCCACGCCCCTTCCTCAGTCCTCCCATCCTGATTTGTCGCGCTGCCGCGAACGCCCGCCCACTGGCCCTCACGCTTGAGGGGGCGGAGAGAGCGCTCATGCGCAAGCGCAGTTTACTGAGGAGGTCTGTGTAGAAGTTGAGTGAGGTACGTCTGGTTCTAACAGGCTTGGGTTGTCATTTTGAGAACTTT
Organism: Myotis davidii; assembly: GCF_000327345.1. Classification (NCBI taxonomy): domain Eukaryota; kingdom Metazoa; phylum Chordata; class Mammalia; order Chiroptera; family Vespertilionidae; genus Myotis; species Myotis davidii. The sequence goes on from NW_006298351.1 coordinate 1,770,997, forward strand.
TAACTATTTTTAATGCCAGCAACTACCACTTACTGGACACTAAGCGCATAGTTACTGCATTCATTCATTCAACGTGTATTTATTGAGCACTGTACATGAGGTCCCTGGCCAAAATCCCAGGAGGTACATATCCCCATTTTATCGATGACAAAACTGAGGCTCAGGCCCTGACCGGTTTGGCTCAGTGGATAGAGCATCGGTCCTGCGGACTGAAGGGTCCCGGGTTCGATTCCTGTCAAGGGCATGTACCTTGGTGGTAGGCACATCCCCAGCTGGGGGTGTGCAGGAGGTGGCTGATCGATGTTTCTAACTCTCTATCCCTCTCCCTTCCTCTCTGTAAAAAATCAATAAAACTTTTTTTAAAAAAAGAAAAGAAACTGAGGTTCAGATTGATCAAGTCACTTGTCCAAGATCATGCAGCTAGGAAGTGGCACTTTCCGCCCTATGTTTCTCTTCTGTCTCTTTTAACTTTTGGGAGTGCCTTTGACAGGAAAAGAGAAATTGTAACCACATTTTTCTCAATTTGTTCGTCGCTTCCCATATTTCAATTTGGGCTGCTATTATCACCTTCCCAGAAAGTGTAGCACACCTTATGACTTTTGTAGGCCCGGAGCACTTTTGCCTTGTGCTTGTGGAAATGTATATATATATATTACAACTGCATTGGTATAGAGATGAATGTATTAATGTTATATAGCAAAACATTTTCTTTGACCTAAAAGTTTATTTTTCTTTCTGGTTTTAAAAGAACTTAAAACATTATTGTGGGCCCCTAAAAGTATTTATGAGCCCTGGGCACTCTGCCTAACAGATGAGACTACTCTGCCTCAGTCCCCCAAAATGGAGTTCAAGCTCCCTCTTAGCATTCAAATCTTTCATAAGCTGGTTCTGTCATGGGTAAGTTAGATTTCATTGGAAAAGTGTATGGCAATTTACAGATCTATTTTCAGAAGGACCTGGGTGCAAATCCCTGTTCTGCAACTTACTAGTGATATGATGCCATTGGGCGTGCCATTTGATTTCTCAGATCATCAGTCTCTTCTGCAAAATAAGGGTGATAATATCTCACAAGGGCCTTCGTAGAATTAAATGAGACAATATATGCAAAATGCTTGGCATACAAAAATTTAATATATGGGAATGGTTATTATAAGATAATCTAATATAAAGTAATATTGATATCCCTTCCAGCCACATAGGTCTATTGCTATGTTCTTTAGCTCTAATAAATAACTTGTGGTCACAATTGAACATCTCTGAAATCAGGAAATTTGTGCCAAATAAAAGAAGCTGTGGACCAATTGCCCTTATTTGTGCAGCAATGGACTTAGGCTTGCGTGGAAAGTTTCTGTATATCCAGTTGTCACCTGAATTGAAACCTAATGCATAGCTAATGCTTATTGAATTTATTAAATGCCAGGTAACTTATAATGTTCCAGGAAATGTCCTAATAATTATGCATAGTTCCTTATTTAATCCCTACAACAACCCCATGAAATTGGTGCTACATTCACCTATTTTATGAATGAGAAAACTGAATGTCATACAGGTTTAAAGTCATATAGGAAAAACTGGTAGTGCTGGGATTTGAACTCAAGCATGTATCACTTCAGAGCTCCCATTCCTAGACACTATTCCATACGTCATCCCTTATATGCACTTGTAGCAGTTTAAATGTAGATTCTAATTGCTGCTGAAGTCTATGTCAAAGACATTAAACTTTTATTCAGCATTAAAGATAAACTCTTGTGAATACAGAGTACCTGTCACATGCTAAGCAATGCAATTAAAGTAGAAAGTGTCAATTCTTGTGATAAGTCACAGAATTTTCAAAGTCAAGAGGGACTATGTGACCCATTGCATCATAAAGAAAGACTATCCATTGGATGCCAAACATCTGTCAGGATTTCTAGTTAACTTTTTTTAAATGCTGTTTATATGAAGAGATGTATACACAAAATAGTCATTGCAGCACTGTTTATACTAGGAAAATCCTAAAGACAAACTATTACTAGAAAGCTGTTATAATAAATTTTAGTACACACATATTATGGAATGTATGCAGTGCAGCAATTAAAAGAAATGAGGTACATGTATATGTCCTGACATGGACAATTTCTAAGAAATGCTTCAAGTGAAAAATACAAGATGCAGAAAACTAAAGAGTAATGCCAACATTAGTTAAACTAAAAGGAAGGGAAAATAGACATGTGTTTGTGTGACTGAACATTGAGAGAGACTTTTCCTGTTGTCTTGAAACTGCTGCTGAGGCCCAAATCTGATTTAAAAAAAAAAAAAGTCCATAGGAGCCCTGTTCTGCATTTAAAAATTGCCAGTGGTTGAAACCAGCTCTATTACAGCAGGGCGTTTGAAGAACCATTACTGTTCTACCAGCCCTTCCACCAACCCCTCCTCCCTACCTATTCCCCATTTCCACCTCTCTCCCCACAGACAAACCATCACCACTACATGGAAAGAAAGAATGGGAGATGGGAGGGAAGTCAGCTTTTAGGGAAAATGAGTGTTCTGTAAAGACCCATCTTTTTCTCTTCTTTCATGAGAATCACTAGTGAACATTGGGCATGCCTGTAGAAGAAGAGACTGGCAGCCTCCCTCCAAACTGC